>NC_056728.1:1788576955-1788876955 GCF_019279795.1 Protopterus annectens | reverse complement strand
AGACATACTCCTCAGTAGCGGGTACCAATGTTGCCTCGGCCAATCTGGAGCTATCAAGATGATACTCGGTGATCTTCTTTGATCTTCAGTAGCACTTTGTGCATCAAAGGAAGAGGTGGGAATGCATATGCTGTCAGGTTTTCCCAACTGAAGGATAGGGAGTCCACTTTCCAAGCAAGTGGGTGGTATGTCCTTGTGCAGAATTTTTTCAATTGGTGGTTGTGTGGGGATGCGAACAGGTCTATTTCTGGTAGTCCAAAACCATCACAAGGAAATGGGAAGATGTCTGGATGCAGCATCCATTCGTGGGCATCCGTGGTGGTTCTGCTTAAGATGTCTGCTAGTATATTTTCTTTTCCTGGCACGAATATGGCTTGGAGCTGAATGTTGAGACTCAGGGCCACATTCCAGAGGTCCACTGCCATCCGGCATAGAGGATATGAATGTGTGCCTCCCTGTTTGTTGATAAACCACATAAAATGACCCTGTTGAAGAAATGGTCTGAATTGCCTGTTTTACTGCCAGCATCTCTTTTTGATTTGTGTAGGTTCATCTGGTCTTGAGTCCATAAGCCTTGTATGCACTTGTCCACCATGGAGGTCTGAGGCGTCCGTGGTGATAGTCTGGCTTAAGTGAGGCCTGTGGAAGGGCAGTCCTTTGTTCAATTGACAGGCCTGGGCCCACCACTGGAATTCTTGCTTCAGGCATGGAATTATTGGAATTTGGGTTTCTAGGCTGTGCTTGTGCTGAGACCATAAATTCCTCAGGTACCATTGCAACTTCCTCATATGTAGTCTGGCATGTGGAATTATTATTATGCAGGATGCCATGTAACCCAGGGCTTGCAGGATTTTCCTTGCTGTAAGCTGGTTCTGCGTTGTTAATGCCATGAAATAGAGTGGTAGCTGCTTCTGTTTTTCTGCTGTAAGGAATGCCATCTGGCTTGATGTGTCCAGTTCTGCACCCAGGAAGGTTATCCTTTGGGATGGTATCAGCCTTGACATTTTTGTGTTGACTGTGTATCCCAGGGCTTGTAGCAGGTGAAGAACCTTTTTCAATTGTTAATTTGTCTTTGCTGTCCGCTTGTAACAGGCAGTCGTCCAGGTATGGATAAATTTGAATTCCCTGAAGCCTGCAATGAGCAATTACTGATGCCAGGCATTTCATGAATACTCTGGGTGCAGTAGATAAGCCAAAAGGCAATGCTGAGAATTGATAATGCTCTGATCCTGCAAGAAATCTGAGGTATCTTCTGTAATTTGGTAGGTATGCCTCCTTGAGATCCAGAGTAACCAGCCAAGACTCCTTGCCCAGCATGGGAAGAAGTTGCTGTAGGGTCAGCATTTTGAATTTTGGAACAATGAGATATGAGCGGACAGGTCGAGGATAAGTCTCCATTGGTTTTCCTTTCTTGGTACTAGGAAAAGCCTTGAATAAAATCCTTGTCCTTGTTCCATAGTTTCTACAGCTCTCATCCTTAGTAAGTGGTCTATTTGCTGTAAATCCATTTGTCTCCTGTAATGTAATGCCAATTTACTGAAAATGTTTCAGAGCAAGTCACTGTGATTGTCCTGTAGAAGTGGTAGTGGCTGGATCTGTGGCAGTAGTTCTCTGGCTGTTAGGCTGCCACCCCTGTAGGCACCTCTGGATTGACCTCTGCCTCCTGCTTCTCTGTGCTCTGGTGGTGTCTGGAAAGGACCAATTCTTGGAAGGCCAGTTCCTACTAAACCTCGGAGGCTGGACCTGTAAGAAATCCATGACTGTCTGGACAGATTTAGCTTTTTCTTCCACCTTCTTCAACACTTGCTGTGCAGGGGAACCAAACAAACTGTGCTTTTCCATGGGAGCATCCAGAAGCTTTGACTTTACATGGTCTGGTAAGGATTGCTCTTTTAACCATGCATGCCTTCTGATCACTGTACCAGTCATAGCGGATCTAAAGGAAGCCTCCAGTGCATCATAGAATGATTACTGACCTGCTGAGTGTTTTGCACCAAATCCTGAAGGACTTGGTTCAGGCGAGGACAGTTTTTTAGTGAGCTGATCTAACAGAAATTCCTGATACTGAATCATGTGGAATTGACAAGTAGCAGAAGTATAAACTTTTTCAATGCCCTAGATTCTTTTCAGAGCAGCTGTTACAGCTTTGGGGCCCTGTGAAATAGTTTCAGGATCTGCAATAGGAGCCTTATACAAATGATAAAGCAGGAGCTGGAGGCAGTGAGTCAGGGGCAGTACAAGCATCATTAAATGCATCATCCTCAACTGTAAGTACTGGAGGAATAGCTGTCTGAAAATCCTGGCCCTGCCATTGAAATTGCTCCCTCATAGCATGCAAGGTTTCCCCAAAGAAAATTCCTCAGGAGGAGAGGCAGAAGGTAAGGAATCCTCTGCATCAGAGTCCTCATATGGAGAATAAAGGCCCTCTGGAGGATTTGTATTTTCTGAATCATCAGAGGAATAATCTGAAGAAACTGGCTCAGGGGCTCTGCTCCCTGATCAAAGAAATGAGATCCTCTGCTAGACTAAGCATTTGAGTACTAGAGCTAGGCCTGTGAGACTGGCAAAAGCCTTAATTGACATGGATGCAGGGGGCCGCAGGAGTAGATGCATCTAAGGGGATAGTATCTGATAAATCCTGAGAAACTGTAAGAGCAGGTGGATTTTCAGTAGCAGATTCAGCCATGCTGGAAGAGGCCTCGGTAGAAGGAGGCATGTTTTCGGCCGAAGAACAGCGGACTCTGCTTCGGCTGAAACAGAGACACTCGCGGTTGGCTTAGCCGCGGTTTTGGCCAAAACCACGGACCAAAAAGCAAAACTCCTCTGCAAACTCCGACCGGCGTCTAAGTGTCGGTTGAAGGAAGCACAGGCTAGACAAGCTGCTAAGTCGTGGTCTGGGCCTAAACAAGGTAGGCAGTAAGTGGAAATCTTTATGAGGTATTTGTTTAGGGCTGCCTGAGGCCAGGACAACCCATTTGTTAGGACTGCAGATGCATCCTTGAAGGACATCATGAAAGAAGCCACAAAAGGATCTGGATGGCATTTGTTCTAAATATTTTTCGTCCATAGACACAGACCATTTTGAGTGACAGAGATGATGCTGTTACGCTTGCTTTGAGTCTGGTCGAAAAAGGAGTGTTGTACAACCGTCATATTATATTAAAAAGCAGACCAAAGCTTACCATGCAAGGTCACGATCAGTGCAGACAGGCTATAATTAAGATGAACAATTCTCAGTATTGCTGTGCCCAAGCTAATAGGGGCCAGTCAGTGTATGCATGGCTACTTCAGAGTAAGCCTGTCATTCACACACAACCAGAAGATGGAAACCCGACTGGTGAGCACAAGGATGTTTATGGGCTCACATAGGGCAGAAAGAAAACATTTATGTAATTTATCAGTCATACAACAGTGGTCGTAACAGTCACAGATAATGCTACCAACATAGCAAAGGCATTCCTGAAACCTGTTGATGTAATAAAATGTAGAGTAAGAAGAGGGAAGGGATAAAAATGAAGTAGGAAAAGAGGTGGAACATGATAAAGTTGATTAGGAATGACTTGAAGATGAAAGTAGCAGTCAAGTACCTGTGCGCTACTCGTGCATGGGTACCCTTTGCAGTTGGCCGTTCACTCCAGAATTGCTGAAGCCTCAAAGATTAACAATGTCCTGGTCAAGTGTGATAGTTTTGTGCCAGCTCTTCGCAAGTCAGGTTGAGTTACGGAGTTGGAGGCAATAGCATCAATTCAAATTCCACCCTCAAACAGTACACGATTGTACAGTAAACTGTCAATGACATCGGCAAGTCTCGAGAACGAATCACAACATGAAGGAACCCTTAAGCAAGTTTGCAATATTCTGTCATCCAAAATTGCTCTGACACCAAATTACTTTGCTGTACTAGAAGAAATGGAGCAGTGCTAGAGTCCATTTGAAATGACTACATTCGCCTGCAATCTTAAGTTGTGACAAGTAGTCAGATTTTACCAATAGCTGGCTAGAAGAAATGGAAGATTCAAATACAGCACTATACATCACATCAGTAAGCAACAGATGTGATTTGTTTCACCAGGCACATTGCCTGATCATCACAGCTGTGAACCCACGATTCAAACTGAGGTGGAAATCACATCCAGGTGACAGCAATGCAGCACAACAGGCATTGCTGACTGAGATGCAAGTACCAAGTCATATAAACATCTACTACACGCAGAAGAAGTTGCCCATGTACCAATACCACAGCAACAACCATCAGCTTCACAGCCGGACATTCTATTTTTGTACATGATGGAAAACAGCACACCAGCAGCCAGCGCTAAATCAGAATTGGGATCTTGATTGTCATCACCATGCAGCAACTTGGAGATGCTGAACTACTGGAGTGACACTGTATGCCAAGAATCATTTCCAACCTTAAACAAGTTGGATCTTTAGCACCACTGTACACCTGCTACTTCAAAACGTTGGTGATTTTTAGTGCCGCTAGCTACGTTGCTTCAGCTAGGTGAAGTAGACTTGGCGATACATCACTGGAGTCGCTTGTCATTGTCAAGTGCAACAGATACCAACTGATGAACATACTGTGCTGCTGATTTAGCTAAACATGTGCTTGGAGATGCTGTTTAACTTTTATGATTTGACATTTTCAAGTTGACATTTTCAAGTTGAACACTTGGATTAGCAAGTTAAGACAGTCGGCAGTAATTTGCCAATTTAAAATCTAATTAGCTTAATTAGTTTCGTTTTTTTTTTCTTTTAAAGTCTAATTAGATACGTCAGACAGGCAATTCTAATTAACAAACAAGCCAATTCATTAAAAACAATGAGGAACAGAATAGCCTCAGAGACAAAGGAGTGCATGTACATCCAGGAAGGAGGGGGGGGGGAGGAGAAAGAACAGGACCTCTCAGCCAGGAGGGCAACAAACAGTTATAACCGAGGGGGGGGGGGTGTGGAGGACATAATACTACAACAGTGAAGAGAAGGGCATCTACTCATGGTAAAATGTTATACATTCCTAGGTCCTTCCATAATCACCGTTGTAGCATTAATTTACATAAGCAGTCTCTCAAGAGCTAAGAGAACCCTGGGAGGAGGCAGCTATAGATGAACCGTCTATAAACCCATGCAGGACAGCCCTGGTAGAGTGCACCCTGGCCCCAGAAATAACACCCAAACTTGCAATGTTCAGTAAAACTATGAACAGAGGACCAAGTAGCTGTCTAAAGGATGGAGTTGGTATCCAAACCTTTGGAAAAAGGCAACAGAGGAGGAAACCACCCAAGTAGAAGTGTACCTTTACAGATGAAGAAAGACATTTGTTATGAAAAAAGGAAATGGCCTTAGAAATAAAGGAGACAAAGGTTTGCTTAGAAACAGCAAAACCCAAAGTCCTGGGATGAAGAAACAGACTTGAAAATAACTTTGGTTTTAGCCAAATGTTACCTGCACTGTCTATGCCAATCCAAGGTGTGAAGAACTTTATCACTGGCATACTGAAGAGTAAGAAAAAGGGAAGGAAGATGAACAGACTAAGGGACAACTAATAGACTTCGGGCATAAAAACAAAGGATTAGTACAGAGAGACACTCATCTCCATGAAAACTAAAAAAGGTGGAAAAAGCCATGACAGCCTGGGAGTTCAGACGCACCTGGCAGAAAATAGTCAAAAGAACAGGTCTTCAAAAGTACAATGTTGTAAGGAAACAGAAGCGGGTTCCAAAGGCACCTGGGTCAAGTTTTCAAGTACTAAACTGACGTCGCAATTTGTTTTTTCTGGGAGACCTGATATGAAAGAAAGACACCTTTAAGAAACTGCTTGACCTCAAACAGAGGCTAGATGAGAATTCAAGGGTAGACCAGCAGAAATTGTCAATAGGTGAGCTTTAACTGAAGATAACCCAGTATAAATCAGATAACACAAACACGAGAGAACCAGAAGAGAACTGAGGCTCTTGATGCAGAGAAAGGCACAAGACAGAAAATCTTTTCAAGATGGACATTCTACAGGTTGAATGCCCCCAAACCTCTGAGGTTTGGGCTCTTAATATTCAATGATGGGGGCAGGAATTTCCTCCCTTACTAAAACTTGAGGAATCCCTCCCCCAGTCCATACGGCACTGTCAGCAGAGGATCCCCCTCAATGTTGTTAGATGGAGATACTGGATAAGCCCAATGTTGTTAGATGGAGATGCTGGATAAGCCTCCAAGGACATGCCAGAATTCGGATCCATGCCAGCCTCCAACAGGGTTGAGGCAGAGGAATCCACAGCAAGCACTGTAAGGTCTCTTCAGGGCTTTCAGTAGCATCTAAAGGGAGCCTGGACAGGAGCCAGATCAAGCCCAAGCTTTTTGTCCACCCTCTTGGTAGATGGCTGGCTGCTGTCAGGATAGAAGACTTCTGCCACAGTACCCGGAGCCAACACTAACATGGATAAGGAGGAGCGCATCTACACACAGTCATTGGCACCAACGCTTAGCAGACAAGAACACTGTGTATGGTCATGAGAAGCACCCAAGCACAAAAAAACACTGGTCTAGACAGGCTTTGTGGGGAATACCTCCCACACTGACATTTACCCTTCACGGATGACCAACACAAATACCACAACCCCCCCCCCCCCAACTGAGCTCAGTCTGAATCAGAAATCCAAGGAGAAAACCCTGTATGTGTTTCTGGCTTCCTGTTCGGATTCAGAATTATGAATCTCTTCAAGAAAAAAAGACATCTATAGGTTCACTGGAGACTACTATGCTAACAGCTTAAAAGCCCTTACAAGGCTAGCCAGTAGGATGGCTCGGTTTTGTGTCTATGCCTCTGGGTAATTTACAAACTGCCCCTGCCCATATTGGGCATAGGCACTACCCAGGGAATGAATTTACGATTCCCCATTCATTGACCCAAATTGCATTTGCAGAAGGGCAAGGAAAGGCTCGGCTCAACATGAAGCCTGCGCCAAAGAAGGGGTAATCTCAGAGAGTGCCCTTTTGCTAGCAAGCATTGTTTGTAGCAGACCAGGTTCAGATCCCCAGCAATAACACTCGTGCTATTAGTCTTACGAATGTGCAACAGTTCCATAAGGGCTAGACTTGAGTACCATGTAGGTTAGGCATAGGTCACACCTTAAAAGTTAAAGGGATAGGGCTTTTTAATCTATCCACATGGGACCGGTTGTTAGCACCCTGTATTTTCTTTGTGAGGAACTTCTGAGATCACTCCAACTGTTCGTGCCTACTCAAGTCCATGCCAGATGGTGCACTGTACTCCATTACTTGCCATGTATAGTGGGACTATAACTTCCTTTGATCTGGATGCCATACGTTTATTCATAAGCTGTGCCACACAGGACTTCATCACCACTGTGAACATACGGCAGTCAAAGTTCAGGTTACTATGTACCCAGATCTCTCAGCTCCAAGTCCACTCTTAAGAGTGTGATATTAATGCAGTAATTTTTGGGGGCATTTTACTTCCCAGTTACGGATTATGCTTTTCTTCCATTTAGTTCTAGGCCATGGCTGTGAATAATTTTTCCAATTCAGACCCTTCTGAGGACTATCTACATCGTTGGGGGAATTCAATGACTGCCTTCAACTTGCAGTAGTCAGCAAATTGTCAACCAGGGGCTTTCCACATTAGCCTCGACTTCAGAAAACTATATTCTGAACGGGAGTGGGCACAACACAGAGCCCTGTAACACAGTGGCATACCACTAGTAACTGGCCTCTTGCAGGATCCGTTTAGAGTTTGTCTTATGGATATGCAGCAACTCCATCAAGGCTGGGTCTAAAATGGCTTTGTATGCCAGACATAGGTTACCTCTGAGCAGTCTGTATGAGACTGAGTAGAGGGACAGAACTTTTAGCCTATTTGTATAGGTGTTCGAGACCCTGGACTTTCTGGTCAGGAACCTATGTGGTCTCTCCAACTGCTGCATGTGCTTGGCAAAGTACATCCAGAAGGGGGCACTGTACTCAGAGTACACGGATGGATTCACCCATTTTAACACGAGTCTCGTCTATGAGCCATATGGCTACCCATCTGGTGCCACTGGGATTTATGCCCAGTACTGATGTTTATAACACCTGAGTGGGGAACTGTCAAATGTTCTGGCCAGGTCAAGGAAGGCAGTGTGCACAGTTTTCCCCCTCATTCGTGGGCCTAGTAACTCAACAAAAAAGTTCAGATTTAGTAGGCATAACCTGCCCTTGACAAAGGCAAACTGGGTGGTGTCCAGTGTTTGGCAGCTTCCTGTGTCAGATTTTGTCTAGTCCGACTATTTCCATGGCCTTGCACAGGAGACTACTAAAACTTTAAGGTCTGTAATTTCCTGGTCAGCTGATGGTCCCCCTTTATGCAGGGGGGTGACTGACTGTTGTCCTCCACTCCACAGGCTGTGGTTAAAGAAATCCAATTGGGCCTCATAGGTCATGTTTCAAGCTGTTTGAGAGACATCCTGGTATATTGTTAGGACCCACTGAAGCCACATTTTTAGCTTTAGATTGTGCAGGGGAAACTTATTTGCAAATGGTGGAGAATATTTCCTGGGGGGGGGGGGTAACAAAGAAACAGGGAGATGAAATTCAAGCAAACAGCCAGCAGATTTGCTACACATTCTGGATGATTGTAAGTGATGCTATCTACAACTAATTCTGTAAATTGTTGGGTGTTGGCTTGCCCTTAAAGATTGCACACAAGTGAAAAATGCATTATGGTCATCTTTAGCTTGGGAGCCTATTTTTGCCTCAAAATCTGCTTTTAATACTTGCCTAGTTCCCTAATTTGCTTGCTTAGACAGATTTTTTGCTCTGTTGTGCACACTTAGTTGTAGACCGTATTTTCATTTTGTTGTACAAATACCAAGGGTCCACCAGGGTGGCTTGTTTTTGCTGTCTATTTTAGTCTGGATTGCTGTTTACTGTGAAAGTCTGACTGGGCAATACCCATTTTCAGCAGAGACTCAAGATGAAGAGCTCCATTTGTTTACACTGCATTATACTATGTTCCAGTCACAGTAGTTACATTACTATTCACATTTATACACAAACAAAAAAAAAGAGTTGCACGTATACATATACACTCAAAAGATTTTACAGAGGAGAGAGAGACAGAGAGCTTTGTGGATTGGACAGTCAGCGTTATGTATAAAAACGATGCTAAAGAAAAAGCGGTCGCAGAACGTACTGCTCTAAAAACAAACTATTTATTCAGTAAAAGAAGGTAAGCGCTTACCGGTGGCTCCTTCAGACCATTAAACGTATAAAACATTTACAAAAACATTTAAATACCATTCCACTCACCTTTCATAAATTCAGTTCACATGTTGCTTGCATCTTCTTGCTGTAACTCTCATTATTAACTAGCACAAGCTCCTTAGCACATCATACGTCACTCGACTTTTAGCCCAATAATTTTTTTTTTTTTTTTTTTTTTTAGGATACAGTGCTTACATAATTCAAAAGATATCTATAATTGTTTCATATCTTATGTATACAACTACATCTCTAACACCTGATTTTCGATTCATTGACATGTACTCTAGGTCTATTAATGTCCACCTCCTAGAACATTCAAAATACATGAAAAATTATAGAAAAACTCATCAGCTTTCCATACTTACCTATACTTGGACTTCCACAAGTCCGTTAATCACTGTAACTATCCCGTATATCCCAGCAACCACATTTTAGTATCCAGCACATACATCCTATCAAAAATCCTTATTTAAACTAAGAACAAAATGTTTACACATTCGTATGACAGCTTAATAGCACCCATCATAAAACATTTCCTGATATGCGTATGCTTCTCCGTACTCTGTTTAAAAACATATTTACATATGCAATCTCATAGCTTGACTGTTAAATGCATTTCAAAAGATATTTTCCTTAGTTTTTGAATAGGTATTTTAACAAGCATATCATTTCAATCTTATCAAGCATTATATATTCCATCAACGTTATTTTCAAGAAATATGTATTTCCATATCAGGTTAAAAACATCCACTTTAGATGTACGTTTGCATATCCGTACAACAGCCTAAAGCTATTCATTATACAATTTCAATCCTTCGTTTATATATATGCTAGTCCGTACTCTGTATACCACATTTCTCTGCATATAAGGACATTGCTTTGTGTGTATGCATAATATATATACGATCTCATAATTTAAATGTCGAGTGCGCTAAGAAAAAAACTTTTATATGGACAGGTGTATATATAAACTCATTATTAGATGTTCTATGGTTCATCAACCTTATTCTAAATGAACTTATATTTTCATTTCCTGTAAGGAACATCTACTTTACATGTACCTAGCTATGAAAATCCTAAATATATTCGGTGTAAAACTGAAGTACACACTCCATCTTACCCATCAACTACTACACACATTCCAACTGCCATCCTTTTCCTGTTCATTATAAAGCACGTTTCCCTCATGGGTAAATATGCTTAACCCATACCCTATACCCCACACATTCCACTACATATTAAAACATATGCTTGCTTTACATGAATAATATGCAACCTTGAATGCACTAAAACAGAAAGACATGCACATTTGTAGGCACAACCTTTCAATTTATAGGGTGATCTATGGTATATCAGCCTTATTCTAGACTAGCACATGAAGGTTTCCTTCTAGTTTAGGGGCAACCGCTACACGTTTCTAGCCGTAAATACCCCAAATACGTTCATAACCTACCTTCTACATTTATATTGTACGTATCTCACCCTCCGCATTAACCATTATAGGACTTTCCATTTATTTTCCTCCATCATCTCTATATCATACATTACCCATTAATTCCTTGCACCTCTGGATTCTAGTGATGGTTTTACTGAAACTTTGGTGTTTAATCCATATCCTTTATCTGCCCTCAACCTAAGTATGCATTTTAACTCCCTATTTTCTACTTTATTCTTAATATCTCCCATCCTTTTCTACCTTAGACAGCCATGAACTTAAATGTACCTTATCGTTAGTCATAGCACTAACACAGTCTCTAGCCCTAATACTATTAGCATGTTCTTTAATTCTCTCAACATTATTGTAGTCATGCCCAAATAGAAACATTGACAGCACTCGCATTGTGCTATGTAGACAGTTTCTCGACATACAATCTGCTCTAATCTTAAAAGTACATTCTTTCCCTGTGGTGGGATGTATGAATCTATTAGTATGTATAGAATTGCAACAACTGCAGTGTCCACATGTGAAGGTCCCACATGTTATTTCTGTAATTTCAGTCCTAGGATAGGTGATTTGCCTAAGTTTCAATACAGGAATAAGAATTTCAAAAGAATGCTATGCTATCCTAGGACTGAAATTAGTGCCCCATCAAGATATGCATTCAGCATTCAAGGTTGCATAACAAGCATATGTTTTAATATGTAGTGGAATGTGGGGGTATAGGTAGGTTATGGTTAACTGAAACCTGCTTTATAATCAACAGGAAAAGGATAGCAGTTGGAATGTGTATAGTAGTTGATGGGTAGGACAGAAAGAACGTGTTAGTTTTACATGGAATATATTTAGGGTTTTCAGCTAGGTACATGTAAAGTGGATGTTCCTTACATGAAATGAAAATATTACAAGTTCATTTAGAATAAGGCTGATGAACCATAGAACATCTAAGAATATTGCATTTATATACCTGTCAGTATACAGGTTTGTTTCTTTTAATGCACTCTACATTTAAAGGAGATTGTGTATACATATATATACACACACACGTATACATATATATATATACATACGTATACATATACATATATATACACATACATATATATATATATACATATATATGTATATATGTGCATGTACATATATATATATATATATACATATATATATATATATATATATACATATACATACATATATATATATATATATATATATACATATACATACATATATATATATATATATATACATACATACATACATATATATATATATATATATATATATATATATATATATATATATATATATATATATATATATATATATATATATATAAATGCATACACAAAAAGCAATGGTATACAGAGTATGGACTACTGTACATATAAAAAAGAGGAAGAAGGGAAAACATTACATTGTATAATGAATAGCTTTAGGCTGTTACGCTAATATGCGAATGTACATCTAAAGTGGATGTGTTTAACCAAATATGAAAATGCATGTTTCTTGAGAATAACGTTGACGAAAATAAATACTGGATGTGATTAAAATACATATTCAAAAACAAAGGTAAATACTTTTGAAATGCATTTAACAGTCAAGCTATGAGATTGCACATGCTTTATGCATATATAAATAGTAGTACGTTTTTATACAGCAGAATATGGTATGCAGAGTACGGAGAAGTGTACGCATATATGAGGAAATGTAATGTTTTATGATGGGTGCTCAAGGTGTCATACGAATGTGTAAACTTTTTTTTTTAGTTTAAATAAGGATTTTTGATAGGATGTGCTGGATACTAAAATGTGGTTGCTGAGGATACACAGGATGGTTACAGTGATTAACAGACTTGTGGAAGTATAAGCACGTATGGAAAGTTGATGCTAAGTTTTTCTATAATTTTCATGTATTTTGAACGTTCTAGGAGGTGGACATTAGAGTACATGCCAAAGAATAGAAAGTCAAGCGTTAAAGATGGGGTTGTATACACAAGATATGAAATAGATGTCTTTTGAATTATGTAAGCACTGTATCCTTAAAACATGTTGGGCCAAAAGCCGAATGACGTACGATGTGCTAAGGAGCATGCGCTAATTAGTTATGAGAGTTACAGCAAGAAGATGCAAGCAACATGTGAACTGAATTTACAAACAGTGAGTGGAATGGTATTTAAATGTTTTTGTAAATGTTTTATACTTTTAATGGTCTGAAGAAGCCACCGGAAAGTTTTTAGCATTGTTTTTTTTTATTTGTAGTTTGTGGTCGTGGATTTATCTGTATACAAATGGTTTTGTCATTTCAGCAAGAGTTTTGAGAATATTAAGGAAAGTATATGGATAGTACTGTGTGGTGAAAAAAATTCAACCCTGTGATGAGCATATACAGGACCAGGATCAAGATGTTTAAGCAGTGGTTCAATAATTGGAGAATTTTATTTGCATGGGATACTACACCAGAGTTTAGCAATGCACTGGGAGTAGAGTCTCTCCTGTGACATTATTTAACTTAATAAAAGTATTTGTTACTACAATGGAGGTCCACTGTTGAACAGTAGGGTAGTAAGTTTTGTAGTGCACATCATTTTTCTGCATGAGTGCGCGCGCGCACTGTAGTCAGTTGTAAATAATGTTAGACAGTTGTGCAGTTCCAACCCAGTTTAACTGCTTTACCCCAACAATGGTGGGTACTAGAAGGAAGACTGGTGGCAAATTTATCTATTTTTATTGTAGCAGGAGGCAAGTTTGAGCACCATTTACGTTTGTTAAGATAGGAGCAGCATACAGGAAACAGCAGTAAGGTGGGGGCGACTAAAGTTTTTCTTGCAGAATCTGTAAGGAATCCATTGATTCTATAAATGGAGCCTAGCTTCTGGTGCATAGATTTAATGGTATGCCATAAATGGTGGTCATTTGAGATTAGTCATCTATCCTAGAAATTTACTGCAAATTATTTCAATGACCGTATTTGCTGACTTTATGGTAAAAGACTGCTTTTGATTTTGGCAATTTTTTTGACGTGAAAGCCTTTTATTTATGGGGGGTTGAGAATGAGGTTTGATTCTTGGAGCCAGGTTTCTATAAGGTTTCTATGGGAGAGAATTCTGGTCAATACCTTGGAGCACATTTATTGTTGAGGCTGCACATATTAATGCGAGTCATCTACATACTGAACTAAACAAGCATGGTGAGTGCAAATGTGGACATTAATTAAAAAGCACAGGATCCAGGACAGACCGAGGAACACCTGTAGTAACTGGCTGAAAGGATGGAGTAGGTTTCTTGCCATTTAAAGGCTTGCTGCCATCCAGACAGGAAACACAACAAGGAGTACTGTGAAAGCGTTACTGCGGACAGTCCAACAACCAGCTCCTGGTGCAAGACAGTATCAAATGACTGACAAGTCTAGGAACATGGTGGACACAAGCAGACCATCATTTCTCTATCAGTTTATTATACTGGTAAAATTCAATGGAGCAGTAGTTGTGCTGTGCTGGGCCCGAAAGCCAAGTTGCGTTTCTGAGAGCAGGTTATGTGAAGTTAGGTATAGCATTAGCTGCATGTGGATGCATTTCTCTAATATTTTGGAAAGGGAGGGAAAGAATAGCTAAAATTGGTCTGTAGATGTGCTACCTTTGTGCAGTGGTATGATGCAGGATTTTTTCCACAGTGATGGGAAACATCTTTCTGCTATACACTTCAATTACTATTGACACAGGTAAGGCTATGACTTCTGCAGCCAATTTTATGTAGTTTGATGGTAGTTGGTCTACAGCTACAATAGTAGTATTAATGTTTAAGAAGCAACTACCTTACAAGTGAGATAGGTACTGGACTAAAACTTAAAGAACTGTGGGTCGTTTTGACTGGACAGAGGTAGAGGTGTTAGTGCCGGAGAGATAATACTGATAGTTTAATTCCTACTTTATACAGTGTGGGGAAAGTGTCATAGCATCTTTTTGGAGAGGGACTAGTTATCTTGCCAGAGTGGAGTAGTTTATTTAGCGATCAAAAAGTTTTAGGGCTGTTTATACGTTTGTCTTGTAGGATGGTATAGTAGGTTTACTTGTCCTGTTTGACATGGAGCTTTGCAAGGTTTCTAAGATTTCTAAATTGCTAGTGGACATTTCGAGTTCTATTGCTATGAAGGTTTTTCCAGGCTTTATCCATTTTTATTTATATGATTCTTCTTTCCTTCGTCAGCCATGGTGCGGGGGTTGGACTTTACACCTACTACATACTGATGCTAGATTGAAGGGCTGTAAGACTCAAGTGCTCTACAGCAGTATCTAGCAGCATTGTCCTAAGTACATTGCACTTACCCCTCCCATACCACCTCACTCCTTCAAATCCTCAGAGTTTGCTGCCCCTTCCTCAAGATGGTTATCCTAAAGCTAAGGGAGAGAGACAGAGACTACCTACTGGAGCTCAAACTAGGAACCAGTGGGTTCTGTAATCCTCTAGATCGCCTTCAGCTGAACAAGGAAGAGGGAAGGAGGGTGGGATGTAACACATAATGAAACTGGGACAACACATCAATTTATGATAAGTACATAACTTCTAATATGATTTTACCCATATCATTATGCATCACGAATGGGTCAGAGTTCCCAGCTACATAAACTCTGGAGAACCTCAAGGAAGGATATACCAGAGCACCACAGAACCAAAAATAGATACCACTGTTCCTGGATGTCACGTCCAATTTGTAGGGAGATACAAACATATGAGCTGTGGCCCAAGTAGCTGCGGCACAAATTTCATCAACTGGAGTCTTAGCAGGAAAAGGCTGATGAAGCAAACGTTGATCTGGTAGAGTGGGTTCTACCTGGATGGGAAAGTTGTTTGACTGAGAATAAACGTAAAGATGCATTCCGTAATCCATTTGGCTAAGGTAACCTCGGAACAGCAGCCTGGCCCAACCTATTTGGTGAAAGGCAATGAACAAATACTTAGATTTTCTTTGAGGTCTAGTTCTGTGGAAGTAGAAACAACTGTAGGAACATCCAAAGAATGTAGCATGTATTCACCTTTATTGTAGTAATTAGGGAAAAATACAGGCAAGTGGATCATCTGGGTAATGTCTGCTTCTCGGGCAATCTTCGGTATGAATGAAGGATTCGTTCTGAGGGACTAATCTTTAAAGGTGGTCATGTACGGTGGTTGGGAAGAGAGCGCTTACAATTCTGACACTTCTAAGCTGACTTAATAGCCACAAGAAAGGCAGTCTTCCACAGCAAACACCAACTCAAGAGCTAGCAGGTTCAAAAGGGTTTCTTGCAGAGTCTCTGCATCACCAATGTAAAATCCCAAGGAGGAGAAGGATATTTAAAATCAGAAGACTAAGATACAAACCCCCTCTCAGAAAGGCCCAACAGTTTAGAAGTGGAAAGGATAAAGGGAAAACCAACTCTCTTCCCTACGTGGAAGTTATAGCTGCCAGTTGCACCTTTATGGTAGAAAAACTAGCTCCATTCTGGAAAATGGAGCATAAGAATGCAAGGATGTCTGGGACTTGAGCCGAAAGAGGGTCAGTATTCCTTTGTGAAGCCTGGATGGAAAACCTCTTCCACTTGCTGCAATACATTTTCTTGGAGGGCTTCTGAGAAGAATAACTTTGTGGACTGGTGGAAGCTAGACTGGACTTCAGCAAAATCACTGGAAGTGTAGAAACCAAGTGGTTATTTTTAAGGGATCGGAGAGGGGGAATTTACCATTCCGACTGATAGGAATCGGATCCTGTCTACGATCCAGTATCCAAGGAGGATATTTGCTACAAGACAGAGAAGGGGAAACATACCTGAAAAGGCCAGTGAGGGGTAATGAGGATTAAGTTGGTCTTCAACCTGCCAGCTAGCTTTCTACACAACTTTGGGTATTGGGGGAATTGAAAGATAAGCGTAAAGGAGACCCAGGGGCCAATGGTGGACTACAGCATCCCTTAGAGCTGCCACCAGGGGGGGGGGACACAACGAAGTACTTGCGGTACTTGAGGAGAGGCAAAGGGGTCACAGCAAGGTTGGCCCAAACAGCTGAAAATTTTATTCAATACGGACTGGTTCAGGGACCACTGAGGACTTCATATCGACCTGCTCAGTTTGTCCACCAGAACATTGCTTTCCCCCAAGATGCGTGTTGCAATGAAAAAGAGGTTTAAAGCGACAGCCCATTCCCAAACCCTCAGTCTCCTGCATAGGGGCTACGAAGGGGATACCCCCTGCTTGTTGACGCACCATACCATCATATTGTCCATCAGAAATGCAAACTGTCCCCAGAAGAAGGCAGTCCTGAAAGGTTTGCAACACAAAAACCGCTCTCATCTCCAGTATGTCTGTGTATAATTTGGTCTCTGGAGTACTACATGCCTTGGACCATCACTCACTAAAAATGACACCCCCCCCCCATAGGGAGGAGTCAGTGGTCACCAATCACCACGGCCAAAAGGGAAGAACAAAGGTCTGCAGAGATGAAGGTAGTCTGTAAGCATCCATAACTGTAGATGATGCCTGCAAGTCAGAGTAAGCCTGACTGGGGTTGATAACTGGTGGCACCAAACAGACCATTGTACCACCAGGGTCCACTGGAGAACTTGCATGAAAAACCTGTCCAAGGGCACTAGAAGAATGACAGCTGCCATGGAACATATAGCCATGAGAACCAGGTGAGCTGGAGGAGATGGAGTCTCTAGTAGACAATGAACCTGCTGTCTCAGGGATCTTATTCTCAAGAGGGGTTGTGCTGCTATTTGGATGATTGTGTCCCTATGAATTAGATACCCTGCACTGGGGTCATTTTGTATTTCTGCCATGCTCACAGATTCCCAGGCAGTGGAACAGGTGCAGCATAACCAGAACTGCCTGGAGTAGTTGATGCCTTGTGGGTGCTGTTAGGAGCCAATCATCCAGGTAGGGGAACACCTGGAATCCTTGCAGACAGAGGCAGCCGCAACCACTGCCATGCATTTGGAGAACACCCGGGAGGCAATACTCTGAACTAGTAGTGATTGGCCCTAGCCAGAAGCACAGTCATCTCCTGGAACACCCGTTTATTTTGATACGATAGTACACTTTCCAAAAACCTACAGAGCACATCCAGTCGTCCATGAGCAGGAGTGGCAGAATGGACTGTACCAACCATGCGGAACTTCGATTTCTTAATTCAGACTGCTCAGATCCAAGATGGGTCGAAGGTCCAATGTTTTCTTTGGCACCAAAAAGAACAAGTTCAGCATCCTAGTTGTTCGGGTGGGACCCGCTGGATGACTTGTCTAGGAAGTTTTTGTATTTCCAGAAAGGCACTTTCCCTCTGACTGGGTGGCACATCGGGGAGAGGCTCCTCGGCACTGGGAGGAGGAAGAATGGAAAGGAAATATAGTAACCCTGGAAAATGAGCTGAATACCCAGGTGTCACTTGTCAATGTCTGTCCAGGTTTCTGGGTGCAAGAATGGTCTGCCCCAACTGTCTCCAGAGTAAGACAGCTGGGCAGAACTTCAGGAGTGCTGAAAGGGCCTACGAGAGAAGGGTTCCCTGAAGCCCTGGTTTTGTGGACCCCCCCCCCCCTTCACTCTGGGGTGGCATCTACCATTTAAGACTGCCTCTAGAAGAGGATTCTTCTTGTGAATAAGGAAAAGGCCCCTAGGGTTTATGGAACCACATTTTCCCTCTTAGTTGTCTCCTGTAGAAAATCTGTTGGGGAAAGAAAACTTCATCACTACGGCACAGAAGTTCTTGCCCTCCTGTTCGCTGCAAGTAAGTCTCTCCTTAACTGATGGCCCCAAACAAGGAGGAACAGTCAAAAAGGGAGTTACTGAACAATGCCTTAATGTGTACGCAAACACAGTCTCATCCAGGAATGTCTCCTAAAAGCTATGCCTGAACCAATCACTCATGAGGTTCCCACTACAGTGCGAGAGATTAACCTCACTGAGCAGTTAGCAATAGAAGCCATAGTGGTCAGCTGGGTGGAAACCTTTCTGAAGTCTTCCTCAGACAGTGACTGCATCAGACAGGTGGATATTTTAACCAAATCTCTCTGGAGAAGCATGAAGCGTGCCAGGTAATTAAATGCTCTCAGCAAAAAAGTGGCTGAGGCATACACTCTTTCCGTGACAAGAGGGAAGCCTTCCTTGTTCCTAATATCAGGACCAACAAGTGTAGTTCCGATTGTGGTTTGAGGGGATCCCAACAGTCACAGAGAAGTGGTCAACTCCCGGGCCATAGTGGCTGTAGCTGCTACACTGGAGGAATCTAGGGTAAAAGATGAGCTGTCTTGAGGTATACAAGACCACAGCAGTCACCTACCTGAAGTGGAGGCAAATTGTTAGCTTGTTGTGGTGGCAAAGACTGTTTGCACGACTTTTTTTTGTGGCTAGAACGACAGACTGAGACCAGCAGTTTGTTCCATGGTCAAGCCAAAATGGTTCTTTCCCCACAGAAAATGAGCAGTAAGACACCATATAATACACGTCTTTAATCATTTGTGCAAATAAAAATAAATACAGTAAAAAAGCAGTTTAAACATTTTACCAGCTCAAAACAAGTTTCTCTACAGAAAAAAGTGGATTTTAATTACCTTAAACTGACAAGAGAACAGTTCTTGTTTAAAAGTACAATGCAGTCTCATGGCAGTCCGTTAAAACATGTACTCCTAATTTTAAAATAACTTTCCTGAACATGAAAGTATTACATTTTTTTTTACTTGAACATTCTTCCACAAAGGGAACTTATCTGCTCAGCAAAGGAACAGCACATGTCAACCGCTATCTTAAGAGGACAGCACTTTTTGGCAGTAGAAAAGCTCTGAAGGGCTTGGGGAACTAAACCAGTCTTCTTAAGATGAGCTCAGCTCAAGACAACTGACAGTTTGGAAGTCAGAAAGTTGCCCTGAAGCTTTGGAAGCTACACAGCTGTTCTATCCTATGCAGGCTATAACCCATAAAGCTAAGGCGGATGCAGCAGTGATCAATATGATGAATAAATGAAGTGCACCTACAAAGCACAGCAAAGCTCAAGTGGTCAGTCTTGACATACATATTAAACACACAGATTAAACGAACAAGACAATCAAAAATCACAGCACACTTAAATTGTACTGATGTACTGGGGATCATGGGGGGGGGGGGTGCAGAAAATTAGACATTTGTACAGCCTTCAAAGTTAACACCTGGCATGGCCACACACACAGCTTTAATGATCGTTAGAAACTTCACACTGCCACATTTTACGTAGTTGTGTAGTGCAGCTTTTGAAATGTGAAAATCACTGCCAAAAGTTATGCAGAGACTCATGTACTACACATCAAGACCTGAACTCCAAACAAAGGCAGTTATAATCGTGTCTTGAGGAAGAGGAGTGCTTAAACCAGTTTGCGTTGATTTCACACTGCAAAAATAGTACTCAATGAAAACTTGAACCCTAGTGTACAATATCCACCACCGATTCATGGGTGTTTCAGACTTTACTCTGATGTCCTGTATCACCCAAGGCTGTGTGCTAACAAATAGGTCAACATCCATTAGACTACTTTACTAATGCCCATCAAGAATGATAGCTTACTACTTCCTACCAACAGTGTCAGAGGCATGACTACTTTTAAATGTGCAGCAACCTTGCACATTTACCTGGATACGTGAAAAGTGTGTGTTCAACCCAAAAGGAGGCTCAAGTTTTAGTCAGAGAACAGTCATCTAGCCACTTTCATCATTAAACTGAATACTCTTAAGAGCTGAAATTTAAAAAAGTGGAGAACTGCAGACCACATCTCCCTTCTCTTAGCAGCAGTCCCTGCACTGCCGGCTTATCCTCTCAAGATATCCATACACTCCACAACCTGATTAATATAAATTTCTCCACTGTTGTCTGATCTGGTCCCACAGCCTTCTGCCACACCCTTCCTCGGCTAGATGCTCAAACCATCTCAGACTCTTAAGTTATCAGAAATGAGTAAGCAGAGCAGTCACACAAAGTTACCTCAGGTCTTCCATTTGTATATGTGCCATTTCCTTTCCATCACTATTCTGAACATAGGTGAGGCTTAGAATTAGAAAGAAAAATGTATAACCCACTCCCCACTCAAAATTCAGTACAACTGCAAAAAGTAGTGATACTGTTGCTGGTTAAACTCATGACTCATGCCCTCACTCAAAACAGTCCAAAATACATTAACTCCCACCACGTGAGGCAGCTGTTCCAGCCTAACCCATAGACAACCACCAACCACACAAACATTTTTCATCAAGCCACTTTCACACACAGTAGTGAACTATGAGATGGAGTATGTCAGAAATGAGTCAATTGATGCAAAAAGACTGAATATTTTGTTGTTGGCAGATGAAATTCTACTTCCCTACAGTGGATACTCTAAAAACCTCATCTGCAGGACTTGCAAAGATGGATACACACAGATCAGCCAGTGATAGGGTCATGTTGAGTAAACTTCAATAACGGGCTTAAAGTACACTGCCTGTATGCCAGCAAAGAAAAAACAGAACCTAAAAGGAATACAACTAGAAAGCACTCAAGCAAATCAACTCAAACAAAAAAGAAACTTTTAGACAGATATTCAGATCAGCTGATAACTTTATTATGACCTCTGCATTTGCAGTTGACTAGAGAGACTACTAAAGAGAGATTTTCAAAAATGGTAGAATTAGAGAATACAGCATGTAAAAAAAAAAAAAAAGCAGCAACAGGACTAGTATTCCACAGCAGGAATCATTAACTGAAAGGGCATGCCGACTAAGTTCCAAATCTGGCCACAAGAAACAAACCAAGATTTTTATTGGTAACTATGCAAACCTACCACAAGAAATAGCTGGGTCCTGACAAAACTGTGGCAATAGGGCAAAGTATGAAAAGGTGCAGATAGTGTTTGCAGAAAATTATTCACTGTAAACCAGGCAGGAGAGAAACAAAATTTCCCGCAATTAGGGAATGTCAAGGCGTAGGTGTGAGATTCAAGCTGCAGTATCCGGTAGTCTTCAGAATTTTTTTCCCTGGAGGATCAAGTTATTTTTTTTTTTTATGCCCAACAGGCTGAGGAGAAAATGAAAGTCTGCAAAAAAAGAGAGCCATCAAGCAGAATAGGGCTCTGTTTTTCAATCTTCTGATAAAGCACACTAAGCCTTCACCAGTGAAAACTTTTCCATTGCTCCAAAAGACAATGCTCGAGATAAAAGCACAGCAGTTGACCCGAAGAATCAATAATACCTTGGAATTTAACAAAATTTGGAGTTGGGAGATGGAGATGAACAGGAAACAGAAATAACTGAATAAACTTGTGGGGAACTGAAAAGCAGGTCTCACTTCGTGTTATTAATGTTTGTAAGGACTGAGGAGAGGGGAAGGAGGAAAGGTAACCAAGTAATTTCTGTTCTTAACAGTATTTCTATGAAGCTTTACTATAAGAAATGCAATTTATATTGTAAAAAGTATATTTAGTTATTAGTGTATGTACTAAAGTAAACAGATGCCTTTTCTTCCTTTTATTTTTTAATTCCTACATTTAATACCAAAACAGTGCAAAAAGAAACTAGACAAAATCATGTTTAAAAGTTGATATGCTATAATTTTGGATTGTAGAGAAAAGGGATGGGATATAGGGGTACACAGATCATAACATACATTTACAGCAGATATATTTTCTTACGTTGACATAGGTGAACGTCTGGATCAAGACCCTTGGCTGAATTTAAAGTGGAAACAAGCACATGAGAACACTGAAGGTAATGAAAAGTCTTCAATTCAGCTTGCCTTTCAGGCTGCGGCAGAGGACTACATTTTTCTTTTCTCTTGCACTACCATGGAACAAGCAGATAATAGATCAATAAGAGACAACACATGGGCTTCCCCAAGGATAAAAAGTTCATGACTTCTGAAAGCATGCAATTTGTTTTCACATCTGGGGGGGAAGATGAGGACAGATATTAGTGTTAAAAGCAATGCATTAACATTCACCTTGTGGATAATTTCAGGTTAATTAGGGCCAGTGTTAGCAGCTTTTCAGGACAAACGTCCCTATTATGAGGACTAAACTTCAATATTCAAAGATGAACACAGTTATGCTGATTTGTATTAACTTACCAGCTTGTGGGGGTGTGCTGGCTCTGTCCGTCACTGCTGAAGTGACACCCCGGCCCCATGTGAAGAAATGGGAAATAATTTTGGGAGAAATCATCAACATTCAGCAGGGCTTACCACTTGTAGGTGGGGGACTGAAATGTGTATGAAAGACTAATTCAATAACAGGAACTCTAAGAATTTAGATACTATTCAAAGTACAACAGCTGGGTTAGACTAAAAAATTTCAGAGACATCTGCATTTAATTGGCAACTGAAATACAAATCGGCTGTTTCAGATCATGCTCCAATAATTACCAAGATAAAAATGCAGGGTAATGAAGATGAGCCACTGGAGCTTTGCCCACCTACCTGTAAAGACAGGAATTTAAAGGAATGAGTAGAATTTTTCCAAAAGTTTAGGCAAGATGGAAAGTACTCCAGAAGTTACAGCTAGTGAGTGGGATAAAATGCAAGCAGAGTTTAAAAATAGGGCAGAAGTGAAAGATCGATCTGGTTAAGAAAATGACTGATGAAAGTAAAAATATTACAAAATAGGGGGAATCTCACAGAAAAGGCACAATTGCAGAGTGCTGAAGAGAAAACAAAAGGTGTACCTATATAAACTGGAGTTTAGAAAGATTGCTGTTGAGCAGCTTTTGATAACTCCAGAACACAAAAACATTTGTTACAGCAACTTAGGCAACAAAGCAGAAAGGGTTGCGGCCAAAAAGCCTATAACGAAAAATAACCAGAGATGCTGTCGAGTTGTTGGAGAGGTTGTGGAAATTTTACAAAAATTTATATAAAAGCAGAGAACTGGGGAAGTCAAGTAAAAGCCAAAACAAATGAAAATATTTTGAGGAAGACTTAAACGTGCAAAGGTTAGAAGCAGAGCAGGCTCAACAACTGCTAGACAGGAGGAGATTATAAAACTGTGATGTATAACCAACTGCAAGCAAGTCTCCAGGAGTAGATGGTATTCCAGTGAAGTTCGGAAACGAGGAGAAGACAGATCTGGAAGGTTTTAAAAACGATAAGGAGGGGAGGCACCACCATCCTGAAAAAAAGCTGTGGTGGCTGTAATACCTGAAGGTTAAGAACCATGTGATCCAGCTTTATATACGCCCACTTGGACATTATAAAAAAGTGTTTGTCTATAATGGCCAAGAGAATGGCAAATGTGATGCCAAAATTGACAGATATGGACTAACATGGATTTTGTGGAGGGGAGACAAACATTTGACATTAAACAGAACAATGTTGCAGTACACAACATTGGCACCTCCCAGCAAGCAGTTCCCTGGTTCAATTCTCAGCTGCACGTCCTCCCGGTGCTTGCGCGAGTTTCCTCCAGGTGATCCAGTTTCCTCCCACATGGACTGGGCACATTAAATTGTTCCATACCACACACTGACACTTATGGCCGATCACCTTGGCAGGGCTAGCCACCAGGCAGTGTAAAACTCTGCTCAAAATGATTGTCCTTGCTGAACTGACACCATCCCCCCCATATTCAAAAATGGAAAAAGGGGTTGTGGATGGATGGATGACAGAGAATCGAAATGCAGGAAAATACTGTTAATGGTAATATTGATGCAGAGAAAATATCTTGCAGAGTAAACTGGGATTTTAGGAGTAGGACAATGAAAGTTTTTGCATTTCCCGATGCAGTAATAAGGTAAATTAAAAAGGATATAGGAGGGATAGGAGACAAATCAAACTGGGACAGTTCCTCAGACATGTGTCTGAAGATACAAACCACGAAGGAATGTCCTCTTTCCCCTGTGTTATTTGCATATATGTAGAACCACTGGCAAAGAATAAGGTTTCAGATGTTAAGGATACAATTAATCTGGTGTTAAAGGAAAATTGGGTTTATTTGCAGAAATGTTGTACCTAATGGAATCAAAAAGGGCATGCATGTTTTTTTTCAGGATATAAAATTAATGAAGATAAATGCAGGCTACAGCTATACATGAATTGGTTCAGCAACACCCATACTTTGGGGACATATTAAAATAGAAGGATAGATTAAAAAAGGAAGGATTCTGTTATGGCAAAGGATATATATGACGAAGATAATACAAAAGCTAAAACTGAAAGCTCTTACTTATGGATATCAAATTAGAAGCAGTAAAATGTTTCTCTAAATTTTTGCACACAGGTCAAGCATGTTTTTATCAGCTAGAAGCTGCAGGCAGTAAAGAGCTGAATCATTTTATTTGGGAGGGGAAGTGTGTAACAAGTCAAGTGAAATAAGCGATCCTCCCAACAGAAAAAGGATATTCAGGATTATCCTATTTGAAGGGACATTTTGCAGCTACATGGTTAAAGCTCTTGTACACAATACAAGCAGAAAGTTACAATGCAAGGTGGAAAGGGATGATGTAGGGGTAAATTCAAGAAAGGAAATAATTGGATTTTGGCTGCAGATCCTCAAGGAGGGTAACAGCCATACAGAACATTATATTCGTAAAGTAGTAAAAAGTATACAAAGAACTATGCCAACATGGGACTGGCAAATGAGATTCTGCCAATACAGATGACTGCAATTAGGGTTACAGAGAACAGCCAAGGGGGAGCTAGCAAGGGAACCAAGGTATTGGGAACAAATAGAGGGGGAAAGGCAACAGAATGAGAAGAGGTCAAGACAACATTTGGACTGCAAGCTAGAGATTGCCTATCCCAGACAGGGAAATCCTGAAAGACCTGGACTGGTAGAGTTTTAAAATTTAAGTACATAAGCTGCATTTTAATAAAAATAAATTAATATACCACATATAAATCACATCCCAACTATATAAATCAAATAAGGTAAGAGTAGATAAAACAATTCACATAGAAACAATGGGAGGACGTATGTACAGCTCCCAAACATGCAACGAAACCTAGAAGACTTAGATATAAAAACTTCTCTGCAAATACTTCAGGGAAATATCTCAAGCAGACTCAAAGAATTTCCCCCTCAAGTAGATGACAAAATGTTGGAGGTGTAATGGATAAGAAGTATATAGGAGCATATGTTCTTAAAGTTGAACTAGTTGGCAGACTAAAAATTCCCTACAGGAGTATTCCATCAGAAATGCTGGGTGAGCAAAAGAGTTTAACAAAATTTTCTGAACAGGAGTACAGGATCTGAATTTCCTAGACATACCACGGCCTTGTTAAATTTTACTTCTAGTGGCTGCCAAAAAAAGGCAATTACTAGAAAACTGAAATCAAATTCTAAACCAACCATACTATTACATTCATTACATAGAATATATCAATAATAAATACTAGAAAAAAAAAACATAGTATAAATCTTTAAGAAAAAAAGTACAAGTAAATTACATGGGGAAAATATAAATAAAGGAAACAATACATGGAGAAAAAGGTTTTCTAGGAGTAATAAGGTGTTAAGATGGCAGGACATTAATTTCTGTAATGGTGGTGTGATTATACTGTACAGAACAATGTGCGTGAATTACAAGGTTTACAAATGTGAACTTAATATTAGATTACTTTTCAATAAAGATTGAAAAACAGAAGGCTCTAGTGTCAGGCCAAGGTATATTTGTTCAGACATTTAGCAAAATATTGTTAATCCCGAGTGCAGGTGCTGTTGCCTAGCAAATGTAGATTCAGAGAATTCATAGATTCATCCATGACTGGTGCCCTAATCACTGTGCATATGTACTTTTGTATTGACAGTATTACGTCTGAAGGCAGAGGTGAAACATTTATGTAATGTTGACTATATTTATAGTGCAAGTATGTATAATGTTCATAAACGTGAACTTAATATGGTTGTCACAAGTGATAATTCAATGAAGGTGTTAAACACACAAACAAAAACATTAGGGCCCCCACTCCATTATTCTAGGAGTTATACTCTGCACACTGCATAAAAAAAATTAAAATAAATGAAGGGAAACCAGTCAAATCCTTAGTGGAATCTGAATCCACTCAAGTTCAATTACCCAGTGCATCTCACACGACTCGGTACAATTCACAAGGTCTCCACCACTGGAGACCTTGGATAATTTAATTCAATAATCGATTTAAACAGGTTGTTTCGTGGGTAACTGTCAATATGATGAAGTGATGTGGTCCCGAAAGCAATCATTTTGTTTTTAATTTTGTATTTCTGCACATTTTATTGACATGAGCATTTTCAGTCTGGTGGTTCAGACTTTTTTTTGTTTGTTTTCTTTGCTTCACAAACATGACCAAATGGCAAGGAGCAGCAGCTCTAGAAGACTACCCTGTTAGACTACCCTTCCACAACTCAATCCAGAACAAACCATTCATCAGGTCCACAAAGCATATTTTACCATAATGGCAAACTATCAACTCCTCCAACATCCATGCAAGAACAAATAGTGTTCCGTGGCCAAGAGAGAACCCACATTACTCTGGCTCAGTAAGCAGCATTTTAGTCTACCCTTTCCAACAGCCCTGTCAAAGGCATTCAAGGTGCATTTATGACCCCATAATAACCAGACCACTCCCTCCCATTCTTCTATCGGAAGAGGACTACCACCACCCCAATTTGCTATGTCAAATGTACTTTCCCCATCTTCCATGCAAAAAGAAAGATGATGGAATCACAAGGTCCTATAAAGCCCATCGCCTGCACTTCTAGCCAAATGGATATGCTCCCACAGCCTGCCATCTTATAGGTTCATAGGTTTATACTAGGCTATCTGCCCTAAGGCATTTATAAGCCTAGCCCAAATTTTTGTGGCTTACGCCACCCCTTACATGAAAAAATACTGTGCCCATTAGTTTGTTGTGCCTCTGTCCAGCAGTGACACAGAGATGATTCCCGGGGTAAACCTACGATCTCCCATCCACAGGTCTAGATTTCTCTTGAACAGAGTCAGCGAGGTGCTCTGCCTCACATGGACCGGGATTTTATTCCACAGCATAGGGAGTCTCTGAGTGATAAATCTATCCCTCCAGCACGTCCTATTTATATCCATGCTAAGGTTTAAGTCGCTTGCTCTAGTGGTTTTGGTGGATTTGGATTTTTTGAGGTGGAGCATGTCCATTAATTCCGGGTTGGACATGGCCTTGTATGTGTCAGGCACGTCACCTCTGAGTAGACGGTATGCGACTGAATAGAGCTGGAGTTTCTTCAATCTGGCAGCATATGACAGATTTTGGAGTCCCTTTATCCTTTTGGTGAGGAACTTTTGGGGTCTCTCCAATTGCTGCAGATGTCGGGTGAGATACATCCCGAATGGGGCATTGTACTCTATCATTGGTCTGATAAGTGAAGAGTACAGGGGAACAATGACCTCACTAGATCTGGATGTGAATCCCTTCATGATCAGGTGGGCAATGTAGAAGGTCTTTCTAACCACTTTAGCAATGTGAGTGTCAAAAGAAAGGCCACTGTCAACCTGGGTCCCCAGGTCCCAGTTGATTGCCACCTATATGGTAGCTTGGGGTTACCTTGTTTTTCCCCGAAGGGTATGACTATACATTTTTTGGCGTTTAACTTCAGGCCATGGCTCTGGCACCAGCTATCCGTTTCCATGAGTCCCTTCTGAAGGATATCCATGTCCGATGCACTTTCCACTACGGCGCCCAGTTTGCAGTCGTCTGCAAACTTTGTCAGCCAAAGACCTCCCATGCTGGCCTGTACTTCTGAGAAGTAGATGCCAAACAATAGGGGGCCAAGGACCGAGCCCTGTGGGACACCACTTGTGACCGGCTTGGAGTCTGACAGCAACTCTAACCCTGTGGGTTCTGTCCTTAAGCCAGTTTGCAACCCATCTTGTGACATATGGGTTTACATTTAAGCTGGTAAGTTTTTCTACAATACCCGAGTGGGGTATTGTGTCGAAAGCCTTTGCAAGGTCAAGGTAGGCTGTATGGACTGCCTTTCCCTCATCAATGGCCTTGGTGACTGTTTCAAGAAGTCGGCCAAGTTCAAAAGGCATGATCTTCCCTTGACAAAGCCAAACTGGGTCGGGTCCAATGTCTGCAAGTCCCCTATATCTTTGTTTATGAGCTCCATTATGATCCTCTCCATAGCTTTGCAGACTAGACTTGTTAAGCTTATGGGGCGGTAATTACTAGGGTCCGTGAGGCCGCCTTTGTGGAGTGGGACCACAGTTGCCGTCGCCACTCCTTGGGCACGTATCCTGTGGTAAGGCTGAGATTAAACAGCTGCCTTATGTGCAGGGTTAATTCCTCATTTAGCTCGTGTAGCACACAGCCGGGGACACCATCCGGTCCCACTGATGCTGTGTTTTTAGCTTTAGAGAGCAGCTTTCACCTGCGCATTTGAGATGTCCGGGAGGCTACACTCGGCTGGGATAGTTATCTCTCCTTTAGGGGAGAGGGGTGAAGTTTGCACTGAACCTGTCTACCAGTATGTTGGCAATGTCTGTGGGTTCAGTGATTTTTGTATCATTTTGGACTAATTCTGAGCATATCTGGGAGTTTCCACCCAGGTTCCTAACATAGCTGAAAAAGGCCTTATGATTGTCCTTTGAATCCATGGCAATTTTTCTCTCAAAATTGGCCTTAGTTGATTTTATGAGTGCTCGTATTTTTTACTAATAATGATCAGGGTGACTTCCCTTTATGGATTTTGTTCTATCATGTAATAGCTTTCTCCTCTTATTGTAAAAGTTTGTTAATGGCTGGGGTCCACCAGACTGGACGTTTGCCCTTTGTGGAAAGAGTCTTGGTTTTATTTGGGATTGCCTGATCCATGCAGTCCTGGAGGTGTTCATAGAAGGCATTTGTAAGGGCTTCCGCAGCTTGGGTTGTGGTTTCCTCTGGCTCAGGGGCCTTGAAGGATACCACACCAGTCTTGAGTAGTGTGAAGTTTGCTTTAGAAGTTCTCCACTTTGGTCTTTTTGTTGGGGGGGGGGGCGGGATGTGGATTTCCAGTGAGATTAGTTTATGATCAGATCTCACCAATGAGGGATATACTTCTGGTGTGGAGCATTTTGTCCCCATGTTTGTGACAATGAGATCTAGTATATTTTCTCCTCTCGTAGGAACAGTGACTAGCTGTTCCATGGCATTTGAATTTATGAACTCCAGGAACCGTTGGGCTAGAAAGTTAGGGCTTGAGTAATGTTCCCAGTCTATATTCGGTAGTTGAAGTCACCCAATATGATGGTGTTTGGAGATACATTTATACCTCCAGTGTCTTCAGGAAGGCTGTGTGGGGTTCCTGAGTTTGAGAGGGTGGCCTGTAGCATGCTACAATTTGTAGAGCAGTTTTGCCTATGGTTAGTTGCACTTGGATGGTTTCCGAAGCTTAGATGCGTTGCCACCAACCTGGAGGTGTGGGTATCCTTTATGAATATGGATACACCCTCCTTTTGTGGTGTGGTCCGGGTTTTGGGGCGGAACGCATGATATGAGGTAAAACCTAATAGTGCCGGGGTGCTCTCAGGAGCCTTGAACCAGGTTTCAGTTACAGCACAGACATCGATGTTCTCCATACTGAGAAGGGCCTCGAGTGCGTGCATTTTGAGATTTAGACTTCTGGCATTGAGCAGTATTACCCTCAGTTTCTTCCCATTTTTGTTTCTAGGGTGGTAGGTTTAGAATTTGAGCCTTCCTAAAAAGGCACTATGGGGTGGCAAGAGCCTTAGCCAATATCCGGAATCCCAGGTGACAGGTGCAAGCCGTCCCTTGGGCAGCGTGGCTTGTCAAGCATGTCATCCCAGGCAGACAGACACTGGATCCCCTTTGAATGACACCAGACATTAAGCCAATTGTTAAAGCTGATCATCTTGTCTCTATATTGTGGCATCATTCTTGGTGAAGGAAGGATACTGCTCAGGGTTAGGTCATACCTGCCTGGGCTACATAATCAGAGAGCTCCTCTAGGTCTCTTTTCATGTAGTCCAGGGAGGTACGCCTCAGGTCGTTCACACCAGCATGGACAATGACTGTGTCATATTTGTACTTGCCGTGGAGTGACCCGAGTGCTTGTGTTATGTGGCGGATTCTAGCCTCGATAGGCAGCTTACTGTGACCCTCTCCTTGTTCAGCCTGGTGAGTGGGACGCCAGTGTCCTGACTATGGAGTCACCTATGACAAGTATGTTTGGTGTTGTATTTGGCCTTAAGGGCTGTGACTGCTTTGCACACTGCTTTTGTGGTTTATGTGTTGCTTGTGGGGTGTCTTGAGGTAGCAGTCGTTTGGGTGTCTGCTTTGGAGGCCTCTGCTGTTTAGGTAAATTTTTACTCAGAGTCTCCGAGTATGTCTTTGTGTGTTTATGTGTTTGATTCAGTGGAGTGGTAGCATTATGTGAGGCTGGTTTTGTGGTGTGTGTAGTTGCCTTCTCCTCCTGTCTGGTCTTGCCAGTCCTGAGTTGAGAGAGAGCTCAGCCTCCAGTTTGGCTAAATAACAAAAACACTTGCAAGAGATGCAGCTATGTGGGAGGAGGAGAGGGTTGTCTGTGTACATGAGGCAGTTATAAAACATTGCCTCAAGATTCCCAGATTCACCAGCTGGACCGGAGAGGAGATTGACAACTGACCTTTGGACATGCTAGAATAATATTGGGAAATCCTTAATTGAAAACAAGGGCCAGTGGGGAGTGAGGGTGTAGTGCTTTTAATTTTTAGTGCTGACTTACATAATTGCTTCAGTGAGCAAGTGCCAGGTAACTTGAGTTCAATGTGTTACAAGTAACCTAAATGCAAAAACGACAAACAGTAACTTTCTTTCAAGTGAAACAAGGAAATAAGTACAGTAAGCAATGCAGATATCACTAGTGATCCACAGAAGCGCTGAGAAGTTGCGTATTAGGTGGAATTAGCTTCCAGGGAAATAACAAGCAAACAAACAACAAGCATATAAACAAAGCTAGATTCAGCAGGCCTGGATCTAGTCTATGCTAGAGCAAACAAGGTGAACCAATTTCAGTAAGATACAGTTCAAATATTCAGGCACTATAAACCTTTAACCAGAAATTCCCAGCTCAGAAGGGCAGAGTCCAGCCTCTTCTCCCACAAGAGTGCAGACCACGAACCTTCTTAATGTAAAATAACTGGCCTGAAGCCCAAGTGCCTAAACCAGAACTAATACACTTGGACACTGGGCCTCAATCAGCAGTTCCCAACTTAGAAGGATGAAAGCTACCTGTCCTGCCACCACAGTGCTTGCTACAAACCTTCCTAATGGAGAAAAAATGTTTTCTAGGAGTAATGAGGTGTTAAGATGGCAGGACATTAATTTCTGTAATGGTGGTGTGATTATACTGTACAGAACAATGTGCGTGAATTACAAGGTTTACAAATGTGAACTTAATATTAGATTACTTTTCAATAAAGATTGAAAAACAGAAGGCTCTAGTGTCAAGCCAAGGTATATTTGTTCAGACATTTAGCAAAATATTGTTAATCCCGAGTGCAGGTGCTGTTGCCTAGCAAATGTAGATTCAGAGAATTCATAGATTCATTCAAGACTGGTGCCCTAATCACTGTGCATATGTACTTTTGTATTGACAGTATTACGTCTGAAGGCAGAGGTGAAACATTTATGTAATGTTGACTATATTTATAGTGCAAGTATGTATAATGTTCATAAACGTGAACTTAATATGGTTTGATCACTTTTATATTAAGTTTGTCTTTGTCACAAGTGATAATTCAATGAAGGTGTTAAACACAAACAAAAACATTAGGGCCCCCACTCCATTATTCTAGGAGTTATACTCTCTGCACACTGCATAAAAAAAATTAAAAAAAAAAAATGAAGGGAAACCAGTCAAATCCTTAGTGGAATCTGAATCCACTCAAGTTCAATTACCCAGTGCATCTCACACGATTCGGTACAATTCACAAGGTCTCCACCACTGGAGACCTTGGATAATTTAATTCAATAATCGATTTAAACAGGTTGTTTCGTGGGTAACTGTCAATATGATGAAGTGATGTGGTCCCGAAAGCGATCATTTTGTTTTTTTTGTATTTCTGCACATTTTATTGACATGAGCATTTTCAGTCTGGTGGTTCAGACTTTTTTTTGTTTGTTTTCTTTGCTTCACAAACATGACCAAATGGCAAGGAGCAGCAGCTCTAGAAGACTACCCTGTTAGACTACCCTTCCACAACTCAATCCAGAACAAACCATTCATCAGGTCCACAAAGTATATTTTACCATAATGGCAAACTATCAACTCCTCCAACATCCATGCAAGAACAAATAGTGTTCCGTGGCCAAGAGAGAACCCACATTACTCTGGCTCAGTAAGCAGCATTTTAGTCTACCCTTTCCAACAGCCCTGTCAAAGGCATTCAAGGTGCATTTATGACCCCATAATAACCAGACCACTCCCTCCCATTCTTCTATCGGAAGAGGACTACCACCACCCCAATTTGCTATGTCAAATGTACTTTCCCCATCTTCCATGCAAAAAGAAAGATGATGGAATCACAAGGTCCTATAAAGCCCATCGCCTGCACTTCTAGCCAAATGGATATGCTCCCACAGCCTGCCATCTTGAAACCATTTAAACAGTAGTCAAAATGCTCCTGTACAAAAAAAATGGGCTTAGCCCACTAGTTGTTTCCAACAACTTCCTCAGCAAGAGACTTGCCCTCATTTCAGGAATCAAGTACTTTTCCACCTCTCAACATTCCCAATTAAGATCAGCATTTCCAAGCCTCAATAAGGCCTGCCTTTACAAGCCTCTCCCACGCCAAAATTCACATTGTCACAAACTCTAAAGCCAGCAGAAATGCATTCACCATGGCATCAAATGGTTTCTACACTAGAGACAGGCATTGACAAGTGAGGGAGGCAGCATCCAGACAACTCTGGACATCCCCTTTCCCCAATTACTGCATGCAGGCCAAATACAGAGACTCACTGGTAAGAACCAGCTAGGGTTCTTAGGTATTCTGTGGAGTAACCCTTCACTACCGCCTCAAATACCATAGCTTTGACCAGATCCAGACTCCATATCTGAACCCTCTTCATACAAGCTTATCCAGACAATGAACTAAACCTACAGCAGAGAAAAAAAATTTCTTATTCCCAAGATACCCTTACACAAACCGTGTGCACGCATAGGCTTTCCAGTCATCTCTTTTGTCAAATTGACAACTTGTTACAAAGCAGCGAGCCATTGAAATACCAGTACCTCCCTTGACAGAAGTATCCAAAATACATGAGCTCAGGTCTCGAGTTTCAAAATCAAAACAGACATGTCTCAAGGTGTTCCACTACCACACACACACACACACACACACACACACACACACACACACACACACACAAAATTGTACTCATTATGGACAAAAGTGTATCCCAACATCAAGCCACCATCTGGGTTCTGCTCAAGAAAGTCATTCCTCCTAATTATGCCTCAGATAACAATTCCTCATATACACATTTATGTCATCCACAAAAAAATGTGAGAATCTGTAGGCATAAAGCACTGATCAGTCTCTGTAAGGAAAACAAGTAACATGAACAGTTTACTTAAGACTCTCTACAATCTGTAGTCACATTTAGAATATTCTTTCATCTCTTAGCACAAATCCCAACTGCACAGCCCAGCCTGGAGTGCTTCACATCCTCCTGGGCCTCTTCCAAGGAGCAACACCAGAGTGGGTTCATCACTTGTAACAAAAGGAGGGTCAGGTACAGTGCCACAGCAGGTAGAAGGGGATAAAGTTAGAATTAGACAGTGGAAACAGACTCTTGGGAAGTGGGATATTACCTCACTGCAGGGGAAGCTCTACATACAAAGTGCTTGCAGAACCAAAAATTGCACGTCCCTCTATGCATGTGTGTGTGTGTGTGTGTGGGGGGGGGGGTCATCTCTTACCTAATCGGGAACCACAAAGTGGAAACAAATGTGTAGTGCAAGTGGGGAGACTATATGAAAAATCAGATAGCAAAGTCTCACTGTACTGCAACCAGGTTAGTCACATACCTGGTCAAAAAAGCTGCAAGATAAATTAAACTTGAGTGAAGAAAACAGTGAAAAGGTAGAGTCTAACAAGTGGAGGTGGAGAAATAAATCCACATTCAGAAGAAATTTACTACAATAGAGCAAGAAGTGCAGCCTCAAACCAAGGGACATGGAGAAAAAAATATTGCACATGACCTGTGCCATGTAAATGGAAAGTTGACTGGATGTGCGAGAAATATGAATGAACTTAAGTGGTAGCAAGGGTTTCTGCATAATCAACTTAGGAGGACACCACTCAAGCAGCAAGATGGCAAAGTTGGAGAAATGTTAAGACTCCTAGACAGATTGAATATGTAAGCGCAGCAAATATTTCTATAGAAGATACGGTTTACCAAGTTAAGTTACACTAAAAGGAGTGTTAGAGGAAGGAAGTGACTTTTTGAACTTGGAGCCACTCCTGAAGAAACATGTAGGTTATAGATCACATTAAAAGGCGAGAAAAATTTATTGTGGTCTCATTTTTTATATCACAAAAACCTGGCATTTTAACAGAGGTGTCTACACTTTTTATATCCACTGTAGGTGGTTATGGCAATATGGAGTAGTCCGATTTGGGAGCTGGGAGATCCAGCAACGACAATGTTCACTAGACAAAACAGATTAAAGAAAAATACAGGGACTTCCCCTACAGCTCTCATACTGTTGAGACATGCCATCTCATAGAACTCCTCATTATGCAAGCAGTTACAACACAATTTTCATGCTGTAACATTAAATGCAAAACAATTTTAACAACTTTTCAGAGCTAACTATTCTTAATTACAGTAAATACCCCACCACCAAGTACAAGACATTACTTCATATTTAAAACTAGGGGAAAAGGGGGAACGCACTCTATTCAAATTTAAATGAGACAAAATTAAGCATACTGTTTTTTGAAAGTGGTGTGAAAGAATTACATACAAGGAACTTTACTTTTCATTAAAGCAGAATTAACCACCCTTTACCCATTGTGGGTTAGAGTGTCCAGTCCACTAATTAAAGCAGTTCCATCAAAAAAAAAAAAAAAGTTAATAAGCCTTTTTTAGTTGCTTGGAAATAGAAAATATATTTATACGCTAGCATGCATGTTAATAAAATTATTACCTCATTTGTATCTTTGGTATTAACCTTTGTAAAAGCAAACCCATGATAAAACAAATTTATAAATTACGCTCCTCTTATGAGGGTAAAGCTTTCTTAGTTACCCTCTTCATGTCAAAGTTTTTCAAGGTGAAGAGGGCATGGCCAAGATGAACAGTTAGAAAAACTGAAGCAGAGCAAACTATGCTACTGACAGAATTTGTTACACCTTGGAAATTAATACAATTAAATTCTATCCAAAATATTTTAGACCATTTTTAAAGGAAAAATGGTTTTGGGGAGTTTTCTTGTTAGAAGTTTTTTTTTTTTTTTTTAAACGGATCCAGACATGAAGTTTCTTCACAGGAGAGCTCGATGAAGAAATATTCTTACCATTATCTTTTGTTATCCATTTTTACTGAAAAAAACTGCATTTATTGAATGAAGTTAACAAATCAGTTCAGATTTAAACTACAGAAGTGAATGACTTTGATGGCAGGTTGAAATAATCCTGAAACAAAGTGCTCTACTCTTGGAACAGATCTAGGAGAAATATAACAATATATGGAATGCCGGAGAAAGGGGAAACATGATACATTTCCTAAATAACTGGTTATCAAAAGCATCAACTCTTTGTCAGATTAATTTTTGGCATAGAGAGAGCATATAGGGCTCTCAAACTCCTTAAAAAAATAATTTTAACAATTGTATATCTGGGAGTGGTAAATTCCCTTCTACTCAAGACAAGGATCTAGTATTAAAGATAGCCTGATCAAATTCTCTAGAAACGATGAAGGGAAATGATCAGGATTTGACAATGACTATTCCTTATTGGTAATTTCCAAACATCAAAATCTCTTATTTTCCCAGCAACAAGATTTTTCTTCCAAAGGGACAGAAAATCTTACACACTCTAAGCAGCATTGGATTTTACTCCAAACAAATTTTTGACATAAATCTGAAGAAATGGACTGGGCTCCAACAGGTTTAGAGAGGCAAGCAACTAGAAATGGCTGGACAATTAAGGAAAACAAAAAACTAAAAGAAAAGTAAGGAGTTAATTTTATTTGTACTGTTGCACTGTTCATAGGTTCATACTAGGCTATCTGCCCTAGGACATTTATAAGCCTAGCCAGAGTGTGTTTGGCTTTCGCCACCCATTTTAAAATAATTTTGTTATGCCCTTTTTCAAGGTTAGTATACTGTGCCTCTGTCCAACAGTGACACAGAAGTGATACCCGGGCTAAACCTACGATCTCCCATCCACTCATCAAGATACCTCTTGGAGAGGAAATGGGGGACTCTGCCTAACCTGGACTGGGATTTTATTCCAGAGTGAAGGGAGCCTCTGGGTTATGAATCTGTCCCTCCAGCATGTCCTATTTATTTCAGTGCTGAGGTTTCAAGTCTCGAGCGCGTAGTTCGATGGGATTTGGATTTTCTGAGGTGCAGCATGTCCATTAATTCCGGGTTGGACATGGCTTTATACGTCAGGCACAGATTGCCTCCGAGCAGGCGGTATGCCACTGAGTAGAGCTGGAGTTTCTTTAACTGGGCAGCATATGGCATCCGTTTGAGCCCTTTGATCCTCTTGGTGAGGTACTTTTGGGGTCTTTCCAGTTGCTGCAGGTGTCTGGTAAGGTACATCCCAAAAGGGGCATTGTACTCAATTATGGGCCTGATGAGGGAGGAGTAAAGCATGATGACCTCCCCTGACCTAGATGCGAATCCCTTCATGATTAGGTGGGCTATATAAAATGCTTTTCCAACCACTTTGGCCATGTGGTTAAATGAGAGACTGCTGTCAACTTGGGTCCCCAGGTCCCCAATTACTTCTTCTGTACTTAATGGATTACCACCTATGTGGTAATTTGTGGGTACTTTGTTTTTGCCAAAGGGGATGACTATACACTTTTTGGCGTTTAGCTTGAGGCCTTGGCTCTGGCACCAGTTGTCTGTTTCTATGAGGCCCTTTTGGAGGATGCTTGTGTCGGCTGGAGTGTCGATTATGGCACCCAGTTTGCAGTCATCTGCAAACTTGGTCAGCCACAGTCCTTCCATGTTGGCCTGTACCTCCAAGAAATATATACCGAACAAGAGGTCCCAGGACTGAGCCTTGTGGGATGCCATTTCTAACTGGTTTGGAGTCTGACATGGCTCCAGCAATTCTAACCATGTGGGTTCTGTCCTTGAGCCAATTTGCAACCCATCCAGTGACATAGGGGTTTATATTTAAGCTGGTGAGCTTATCTATAATGCCCGAGTGTGGTATTGTATCGAAGGCTTTTGCGAGGTCCAGGTAGGCTGTGTGGACCACCTTCCCCTCGTCAATAGCCATCAACCAGGTTTAAGAGGCAGGATCTGCCCTTAAAGCCAAACTGGGTAGGATCCAGTGTCTGTAGGTCCCCAATATCTTTATTTATGAGGTCCATGATGATCCTTTCCATAGCTTTGCAGACCAAGCTAGTCAGGCTTATGGGGCGATAGTTTCCAGGATCCGTTGAGGCACCACCTTTGTGGAGAGGGACCACTGTTGCTGTATGCCACTCTTTGGGTACATATCCTGTAGTAAGGCTGAGATTGAACAGTAGTTTTATGTTTGGGTTGAGCTCTTCTTGGAGTTAATGTAGGACGCAGCCCGGGACACAGTCTGGTCCCATTGATGCGGTGTTTTTTGCTTTGGTGAGGGCAGCTCTTACATGAGCATTTGAGCATCTGAGATGTCAGGGGGGCAGCACTCTGCTGGGATAGATATTTGCCCTTTTGGTGGGGGGGGGGGGTTTGCGCTGAACCCATCAGCTAGGATGTTGGCAAGGTCTGTGGGTTCGGTGTATTTGTCATTTTAGACAAATTCTGAGCATATCTGGGAATTCCCACCCAGTTTCCTATCATAACTAAAGAAAGCCTTGTGATTATCCTTCGTGTCCTGTGCAATTTTTCTCTCGAAGCTGGCCTTAGACGATTTTATGAGTGCCCATAGTTTTTTGCTAATACTGATAAGAGATGCCTTCCCTTTTTGGGATTTTGCTCTATCATGTAGTAGCTTCCTCCTATTGTATAGTTTGTTTATGGCTGGGGTCCACCAGACAGGACGTCTGCCTTTGGAGGATTGGGACTAGGTTTTATTTGGGTTTGCATGATCCATGCATTCCTGAAGGTGTTCATAGAATGCGTTTGTAAAGAATTCTGCGGCCTGGGCCGTATTTTCCACAGGCCCGGGGGCTTTGAATTCCACCTCGGTTTTGAGGAGTGTGAAATTTGCATTAGAAAAGTTTTTCACTGTGGTTTTCAGGGCAGGGGGTGGAGTCGGGATGTGAATATCCAGTGAGATTAGTTTATGGTCTGATCTTACCAATGAGGGACACACTTCTGGTCTGGAGCATAGAGTCCCCATGTCGGTGATGATCAGGTCCAGTATGTTTTCCCCTCTTGTGGGAGTGGTAACAAGTTGTTCCATAGCATTTGAGTTTATAAATTCTAGGAACCTTTGGGCTAGGGTGTTGGAGCTACAGCAGAGTAATGCTCCCAGTCTATGTTTGGGTAGTTGAAGTCGCCCAGTATAATGGTGTTTGAAGAGACCTTCATATTTTCCAGTGTTCTCAGGAAGGCCGAGTGGGGTTCCTGGGTTTGGGAGGGTGGTCTGTAGCAGGCTATAAACTGGAAGGCAGTTTTACCCACTGTTAGTTGCACATGGATAGTCTCTGATGCTTCGTGCTGTGCCACCAACCTGGTGGTGTGGGTATCTGACGAATATTGATACTCCCCCTCTTTTCTGGTTCAGTCCAAGTTTTGGGGCCGAAAAGTATGGTATGAGGTATACCCTGGAAGTGCTGGGGTGCTCTCGGGAGCCTTGAACCAGGTTTCTGTTACTGCACAGATATCGATGTTCTCCATGCTAAGGAGAGTTTCGAGTGCGTGCATCTTGAGGTTTAGACTTCTGGCGTAGAGTAGCATTACTCTTAGCATCTTATCCCTTGTGATACCTATGGAGGTGGGTTTGTCTTTTGAGCCTTTCCTAAAAAATGCACTATGGGGGTAGCAACAGCCTTTGCCAATATCCGAAAGCCCAGGTGTGACAGGTGCAAGCCGTCCCTAGCAAAGCATCGTGGCTTGTTGAGCATATCATCCCAGGCTGACAGGCATTGGATCCCTTTTGAATGACACTAATACTTAAGCCAATTGTTGAAATTGATAATCTTGTCTTCATATTGTGGCATCATTCTTGGTGAGGGTAAGATGCTACTCAAGGTCAGGGTCATACCGGCCTGGGCTACATGCTCAGAGAGCTCCTCTACGTCTCTTCATGTAGTCCAGGGAGGTACGTCTCAAGACATTCACACCAGCATGGACAATGAGTCATATTTGTACTTGCCTTGGAGTGACCAGAGTGCTTGTGTTATGTGGCGGACCCTAGCACCAGAGAGGCAGCTCACCGTGACCTTCTCCTTGTTCAGCCTGGTGAGCGGGACGTCAGTGTGCCTGACGATAGAGTCACCTATTCCAAAAAAGTGTATCAAATGTGTTGTTTAGCCTTAAGGGCTGAGACTGTTCGGCACACTGGCTTTGTGAGCTATGTGTTGTACGTGTTTTGTTTTGGGGTAGCGGTTGCTTGGGTGTCTGCTTTGGAGGTCTCTGCTGCTTAGGCAGATTTTTATTTAGAGCCTCCGAGTATGCTTTTGTGTGTTTGGTTTGCTGTCGTGGTAGGTCTATGTGAGACTGGAATTGTAGTGAGTGTGGTTTCCTTCTCCTCCTGACTGGTTATGCCAGTACTGAGTGGAGAGCTTAGCCTCCAGTATGTCTATATGGTTGAATCTCTCGCGTGTGTTGGAATTTGTTGGGAGGAGGAGAGAGTTGTCTGTGTACATGAGGCAGTTGTAACATTGCCTCAAGATTCCCAGATTCACCAGCTGGACCGGAGAGGAGATTGACAACTGACCTTTGGACATGCTAGAATAGTATTGGGAATTCCTTTAGAATAGAAAAAAAAAAAAAAAGGGCTAATGGGGAACAAGGTACTCAAGGGGAGTTTGAGAGGGTGTAGTGCTTTTAATTTTTTAGTACTGACTTATATAATTGCTTTAGTGGGCAAGTGCCAGGTAACAAATGCAATGTGTTACAGGTAACTTAAATGCAAGACAAACAGTAACTTTCTTTCAATTGAAACAAGGAAGTAAGTACAGTAAGCAATGCAGATATCACTAGGGATCTGCAGAAGCACTGAAAAGCCACGTTTTAGGTGGAATTAGCATTTCAGGGAAATAACAAGCAAACAAACAATCAAAGCTAGATTCAGTAGGCCTGGATCTAGTCTATGCTACAGCAAACAAGGTGTACCAATTTCAGTAAGAAACAGTTCAAATATGCAGGCACTATAAGCCTTTAACCTGAAATTCCCAGCTCAGAAGGGCAGAGTCCTGCCTCTCCTCCCACAAGAGTGCAGACCACGAACCTTCTTAATGTAAAATAACTGGCCTGAAGCCCAAGTGCTTAAACCAGAACTAATATACTTTTAGAATAACAGACACCGAGCCCTCAATCAGCAGTTCCCAACTTAGAAGGATGTAAGCTACCTGTCCTGCCACCACAGTGCAGGCCACAAACCTTCCTAATGTAAAACTGTTCTGAAGCCCAAGTGCTTAATCCAAAAGACTTAGAATGATAGCTACACTTTAATCAAGTTACTACCAAGCAGTAATAAATACAACTGAATACTTTAAAGAATGCCTGGATTAGTGCTCAAGTTATACAAACAAAGCTAGATTCAGCAGGCCTGGATCTAGTCTATGCTACAGCAAACAAGGTGTACCAATTTCATTAAGAAGTTCTGAAATATTGCCTTAATTTTCTTCCGGGAAGCAAATAGAGAAGGTAAAAATCTTTTCCATTTTTATTTAATGAATAACTACTTAGCTCCTTACATTATATGTTCTTTAATTACTATATAGTTTATTAGTACAGATTAGTTTAATAAAAATCTTAAGCTTAGTAATATTGCTATTGTATTTCTTTCTTCCAGCACATAAACGTTTAATATACAGAGAAATTATATTAAAGTTGGTATTTATTATAGTATTCATATGCGGTGGTGCAGCGGTAGAGCTGTTGCCTCACAGCAAGAGGTTTCTCCCATTCGATTCTCTGCTTGGGTTGGGAGTGCCTTCTGTGTTGAGTCTGCATGTCCTCCCTGCAGTCAAGTGGGCGTTCGAAAGACATGCATTGAAGGGACGTACCTTCATTGGGCTGGCAACTCTACACCATAAAAAAACTGCCAATCATTAGCGGACTGGAGTTCCGCTGTGGCGACCCCTAACTGGGAAAAGCCAAAAGACAACAAAAAATTGTAGCATTTGGATGGTTACAAACTTAAAGGTGCTTTACTACAATAGCCCTGCACAGATTGCTTTTACATGGCCATGAATGTTTTGTTGGCGATATTGTAGTAGAGGGCCTCACCAGTTCGTTTTGTGCAGATGTCGGCGTGTCAACCTGGTTTAAGAGCATTCCCAATTCTTTTTGAATTTGTCCTCTAGTTTGGAGAGAAAAAATTGAGGGCTATGGTACGAGTTTCCCCTACTTTCGTAGTGTATTTAACGGATAAACGGGACCAGTTCACGAACTGTCCTAGTGTGTTTCGGGGTAGAGGACCGAGCACAAATGATAAATTTCAGACTCTGCGTAGGGAAGAAATTAAGTGCATCGTGTATCAAAAAAGTGTGCAAGGATTATAGGTTTCCATTGAAGTTGTTGGAAAGAGTACGCTGTTGTAGTTAGCTTAACAAGCTAATTTAAGTGAATGTCATACCGCTCCCTGTAGCTTGCGTCTTGCCTTACGATGTCAAAAGGAGCACTAAAAAGGGATTTGCTTTGACAGACTTGTGTACGCATTAAGTAACGTCAGTTGTATGGGGGTGGGGTGTACATTTTTTTTTTATAGGCGTGACATCACGTATGGTGAAAGAGGTTTGGACGTGGTGCGCTTAGTTTTTTTGGAAGCTGTGAGTGGACCCCTAACTTACACGGTTTGTGTGTTGTAAAACAGTGTTTTGTCTCCGTTTGCAACTTGTTACTGTACTAAAGGAGTGTTACTTTACCTTATAAAGTTAGATGTGGCTTTGCCTCCTTAACCTGCGTTTGTGCGAGTGAAGTGCTTGTTTTGGAGCTTAGGCGTTGCTGTTTTTCACTTACAGGAGAAACACTTGCTACCATTCAGTGCTTTGGGATTGAAATCCAGTTTGTCTAGTATAAGGAGGTAGGTGGTAGCGTAAGATGCTAAGCAATCTGTGAAATGGTGCACGTTTCGGTTAATGTTTCGTCCTTGGCCAGTTGTGGTTGGGAACCATCGCATTCCGACTGACAGAGAACTATAATGCTACACGGTAAAAAGCCTGATGACATGTGTTTTGACAGTTTTGTTTCTTTGCCGATTATAGTACACATTACTAGCGCAATAAAGCTAGTCAATCAATTACAGATGTTGGTAAACAGTTTACAGTTATATTTACTGTCATATTACAATGTCAGTGCACTTTTTCTTCGGTTGTACATTCGAAGGGAATGCATATTCATGAATGACTCATCAGGGAGGTGGGTTTGGGGCAGGGCTTGCTACTGCACATCTGGTGAGGCCCTCTACTACAACATTGCTGTTTTAAATTTTTGAAATGTTATTTGGATTTGTCAAAATCCATATTAAAGTAGTTTTTTTTTTCTCTAAGAGGTTTAATGGTTTTACTCAATTTATGGCTCGTGCGATTGCAAGCCGCATAAAAAAAAAAAAAAAAACACAGTAATACCTGCTGTAGCTTTCCACTTTAGCCTGTTTTTGTTGAGAACAGTTTAAAATGTAGTTGCAAGACAGCATTTACTCACTGCAGCAGCTCGGATTAGTCTTGGTTTTGCCGCAGAAGAGGAAGTGATTTGCAACCCTTCAACTTAAATGAAACCAGAAGGACAGGCTTTGGAATGTGGAGATGAGCAGCAATGGGATACCGCTAACAGAACAAGAGAAAATGGATTTCTTGATGGAACAAAGACATATAATCTGTAAATTCTTTTACTTATTATTTTCCATTACTAGAATCCTTGACCTCTCAAAATCTTGCTGGTCACAACCTTAAAGACTTATTTGCGGTCTGAAAATGCACCTAAAAGTTTTTTTTTTTTTTTAACAAAGTATAAAGTGGGTCCTTGCATTACTCTAGCCCACTATATAGGTAGTAAAGCATTTAAACAGAATTGCGTTGTACGGAGCTTTATAGTGAACTGCATCTTATGCAGTTCCTGTGTGGAAAATGAACGCATGTACTTAGTTACCATGCGAGTTTTTTTCTTTCTTTCCTCACATACATTGTATTCCCATCATTGCATGTCAGCAGCTACCCATCTAGGGAAAAATACTCGATGGCACAGATATTACATTAAATCATAAAAAGGGTAACAAGATCAGATAAGATGCATCACTCTCTCAATCGTATCTTACAAGATTAATAGTCAGCACTACATCCAGACGGTACACCATAGGATTACTCCATAGACAGATCCTCTAACTTGCTAACGTGCATCACATCATTGGGGTTCTAGTCAATATATGCATTTTGGTTTTTGCTATTCTTTCCTTCATCTGTACACGAATCAGGTGAGCACTAATTTAATAAAAAGCATCATACCAAACGCTCCAACATTTAGCACTGGGACATTATTTTTATATTTCCAATATGTACAGTAGATATAAAACATGTACACACGCCTGTTAAAATGCCAGGTTTTTGTGATATTTATAAGACCACAATAAATCATTTCAAAACTTCTCCCACTTTTAATATGGACCAACCTGCACAATTCAATTGAAAAAACAAACAAATCTGTTGGGGGTATAAAAATCTTACAATAAGCTGGATGCATAAGTTTGCACACCCCAAACTAATACTTTGTTGAAGCACCTTTAATTAGAGCATTCAGTAATATTGGGGACACACCTGCCAATTAGAGACAGATTAACCCCAAATAAAGTTCACCTGTCCTAGTAGGATTTTCCTGACATTTACTCTAGTTGCCTGCTACAGCAAAAAAGCCATGGTTCAGAGAGCCCTTAAAAAGCATCAAAGGGACCTCATTACTGAAAGTCAGTCAGAAGTGTACAAAACATTTCCACAGCATTGGATATACCATGGAGCACAGTGAAGACGGTCAAAAAGTGGAGAAAATATGGGACAACAGTGAAGTCGCACTGGACATCCCTCCAAAATTGGATGAAAAAAAAAAAAGAAAACTGGTCAGGCAGACAGCCAAAAGACCTACAGCAAGACTGAAGCTGCAAGAATTTCTGGCAAGTATTGGTTGTGTACTACGTGTGACAGTCTCCCATATTCTCCATATGTCTGGGCTATGGGGTAGGGTTGCAAGATGGAAGCCTTTTCTTTACACAGAAAAACATCTAGGCCCAGTTACATTTTGCAAAGCAATACATTAAGTCTCCCAAAAGCATGTGGGAAAACGTGTTCTGGTCTGAAGAGACCAAAGTTGAACTCATTGGCCAAAAGGTATGTTTGGTGCAAAAACACTTTGCATCACCAAAAGTGGCAGTATCATGCTCTGGGGTTGCTTTTCTTCAGCTGGAACTAGGTCTTTATAGTCAAGGTGGAGTGAATTATGAACAGTTCTAAATACCAGTCACTTTTGGCCCAAAGCTTTGAGTAGTCTGCTAGAAAGATGAAGAGAAATTTCACCTTTCAACAACACAGTGACCCCAAGCATACATCCAAATCAACAAAAGAATGGCTTCCCCAGAAGGCTCAGCCAGAGCCCAGACCCAAATCAAATAGAAAATCTGTGGTGCGGCCAGAAAAGGGCTGTGCACAAGAGATGCCCTCACAATGACAGATTTGGAGTGTGTTTGCAAGAAGAGTGGACAAATATTGCCAAGTCAACATGTGCCATGCTGAGAGAGACTTACCAAAGATGACAGAATGTTGTAATTAAAAAGGTGCTTCAAAAAGTATTAGTTTAAGGGTGTGCAGTTATTTATTTCACCTTAACAGATTTGTTTTTCAATTGAATTGTACTGGTTATAGGTCACATTAAAAGGTGGGAAAAGTTTTGAAATTTATTGTGGTCTCATTATAAAAACCTGGCTTTTTAACACTTTATATCCACTGTATGTTTAAATTTATAATGGCTTACAGATACAAAACAATTTAAAAATTAGATTGTTTGCACAAAAAATGAATGAAATGATGACATTAAGACTTAACTAAGTGTTAAACTTTAATCTTTATTTGTGGAAATTCTGATACAGACTTGCAAATGAAACTCCTTTATGGTAAATAAAATTTGTACTTAGAATCCTGAACCGTAAAAAAAGATAACATGTTTGTGGGTTTGAGCTCTGCAATTTGTACTACTGAAGGAAAACAGGTTTATGAAGCTAAAAATAAGAATGCAAGACTGTGCACAAGTGCAGTCGTAACTTTTTGTGCGTGTACCATTAGGTCACCTGTTTGAGTTATAGAAGTTTTGTTAAGCAAATTAAGTTTTTGATTTTTCGAATATTTAAGAGGGAATAATGTGCTTAATTTTTAGAATTTACAGATTTAAACACAAATGTATAATAATTTCTATATTTTGTTAAGACATTCCTTTTTATCTAGCTCCTTTTACAAAACAAGCATGTCCTTTGCCTCCTTTGTTTTGACAATGGAATCTTTTACGAATTCTAAGAAATCAAACAATTAAGGGTTTTTCCATAGATGGGAATTATAAATCCAAAATTTAGCTTTTTGCAGATCTACTGCTAACCAGTGGTGACACCGATTCTTCATTGCAGCATTTAATTAAATCTTAAAACATGAAATCTTTTCAAATCTGTCTGCTGAATTAAACAAAACAAATGTTATTCATTAATAAAAACAAATACATTTTAAAAAGTTAAGGATTTTAATTGGTGGAATTTGCAAATTAAATATTTGGGAATTACTGTAAGCCATGGTGGTGCAGTGGTAGCATTGTTGCCTCACAGCAAGAGGTTCTCCCGTTAGATTCTCGACTGGAGCACCTTCTGTGTGGAGTCTGCATGTCCTCCCCGTGGTAGAGTGGCGTTTGAAAGACATACGTGAATGGGCGTGCCTTCGTTGAAGGTTGGGCATTGAGTTGGCACCTCAGCACTGTAAAAAAAAATCTACTGCCAAACATTAGCGGACCGGAGTTCCGCTGTGGCGACCCCTAGCCAGGAAAAGCTGAAACAAATATTTGGAAATTGATATTTGGAAATTAATATTGCATCTCATTGGAAGGACCGTTTTAGTAAATTATAAAAACTTGATTTTTTTTTAAACACTGGAAGACAGACTTACATTGATTAAACTGATAATTTTACTAAACTTTTTTCTGTACGATCATTAGTTATGCTTCCATCAATGTTTTAAAGAATTAAAATTAGATTAAATTTTTTTGGTATCCAAAAAAAGCTAAAAATATCTTAACTGGCATGTAAAAAGTTGGGAATAGAGTGGAATTGGTTTTTCAAATATGGAATTATATACCAATTATTTTATAGTTATGCAAAGGCTATATTCTTCCTATATTTCAATTGGAAACTATTATATGAAATAAATTAAAAAATAGACTCCATTCTAATTTTATCTGGTTTTAATAAAATATATTGGGCCTCTTAATTTTTTTACAAGTATTAGTAGTTTAGTTCCGCTCCTTTTGTTACTTATATTCTGAATTTATTCACAAGTGTTATGGAATCCAATTGTATCATTAGATACCGAATAATTCCAATATTTCCTATAACCTATACTAACAGTTGCCTGGCAACATTTAAAGTAAAATGCTAGATCTTAATGAAAATTATCTGAATTTTGGCCATCAATTGCCAAATGGAAATAAAATGTATTCAGCTGGTTATCTTTTGGCTAGACACAGTTTAGGAAATAACTGGATAAGCATACAAACTTGCAAAGAAATGTTTTTAACCATGAATACAAAATTACATTACAAATATAGAAATGTTCATTATTAATGGTGTGATAATAAATCTGATCTAAAAATAGCATTTTAAGAATTGATTTTAATAGCTTCCGATCTATTGTACTGGAATTAGTTTTCAGATCATGTTTATTCTGATCTTTAAAAATGTGTAGAGAAAACCACTTTATTGCAAAATTTATACTTGGAAATAATTTGCACAGAATTTTAACTCCTCAAAAGGTTTATTTACTTTCTAAAGTAGAGAAAATTGATGGAGATATGAAGCCAATTCCCATCCAACATTTCTTTACATGGATTATAGAATGGTTATTCCCTTTTGGTTTTGAATTTATAAATTTTGCAAAAGCATTATGGTCTGATCACTGCAGTATTACAAATTCTTTGATTTTGTTTAAAGGCCCCAATCCCATACCAGAACAAGTGCCTATCCTTTGGTCCATACTAGCTACAACCAGAAAAATTACTACAAAGAATTGGAAGAATAAAATATCCTCGCTTACTGAATGTTTAGTTACAACTATATGTAACAATTGCAAATTGTCAAAAATGAATCTCTAATATTATTTATAGAAATATTAAATGATGCAGTCTAATATAAAACTTGGTTCTGGACATTATGTTTTGCTAAATGTTATTTTTTTCTGATTTTAATGTTGAAATTAAAGTTTTGAAAAGTTTTTTCAAGCTGAAGTTGTAGTAAAACTTAGTTGATCATTAAAAAAAAAAAGACGAGTAGGGATACAGAGTACAATTTAAGTAATTTCACACCTAGCTTCCTTAAGTGATCAGGGGAGGGTGAGTTATTTACTAAATCTGATCTAGAAACAAGAATTTATGGGAAAGACCAGAGTAAATACTAAAAAACACAGATCAGTGTGTTACAGGATTTCAAACCAAGATTACAATAGTTAATGGAGAATACTGAGGATTAGTACAGGACTTCTCAAAGATTTTAGAAATGTCTGATGAAGTGGCTATGCACTGTAATGAGATGGACTTACTGAACATAGGTGTTTTTCTGGGTTGTCAAGAGGACACCCAGCTGCAGTGAGAAGAGAAGTGCTTTAGGGAATGCTGTTCTTTAGTCTTGTAACGTACAACACAGTTGCAAGAACAGTGAGTAGTAGTTATACCACTAGTACTTACTGGCTTCAAGAGTCAATGTTAAAAATTACACAAGTTTTATTTCTTCATGCTGGCAGTCTTCTGAAAAATAAGACATGTAATCCGCAATCCCGGTTGTTACAAGGATGGAAGGATTTGGCCAAATAATACACAAAAGCAGGGAATACCATGTACTGTCAATATAAATGTAGTTAAAGGACTGAATTTATGTATACATGCAGTAAACTGAATGTTCTTCAGGAATGTTCATTCTAAGGTGCTCCCCTGAGGGAATTGTGATTAGAATAGGCGAGGGCTCGGATAAATTATGGCTATTTAACTTGGATTGTTAAGAAATAAAAAAACATTAACGGATATGGATTATGAAGGAAATGAGGGAACTAGGTGTTTTGAGGCATTATACTTTCAAAGGGCAGGCAGGTCTGTTTACACACTGACAGAGGGTCAGTTAGAAATTAGTAAAGACTGCATTTAAAATCCAAATTACAGGCAGGAGATAAACTACTGATTACACTGGAAAAAGGATTACGGGAATGGAATAAAATACTACTAAATATAAATATTTTAAAACAGCTGCAACCAACTATTACTGGGTTTCTTGTAATTAAAGAAACCAGTGTTTGCTCTTCTATCTTAATGTACAGTGTTGATTGTAAACACCCCAATATTAGGATAACATTTTATGGAGACTACATAAAGTATAAATACACAACAGTATGGAGAAACCTTACCAATACCAAATACTAACACACACTGAAGAATTAATGGTTTCAATACACAGGCAGTCAAGTGGGCAAAACACAATGTTTTTAAATACCTAGAATCAATGTACTAAAATCACTGGCAGACATTATGGAACAGACTCAACTGCATTTTACTGGTATTAAGAAAATGGTAGTGGACATCCCTAAACAGCTTGAATACAGTACGACTGCCAAGTTACAAAACACAGAATGTCCAGCACTTTTTTCCCCTGTACTAGTGGCCCCAAACGTAAGCAATACTAAATAAGCTAACAAATGAAAGTGTTAAAACTTTCTAATACTGCACTTTGCTATTACAGCCCATTTAACTGGCCATTTGTGATCATGTAACACAACACAAAGTCTAAAATTCAAAGTTCTCTTAGAAGAAAATAACCCAATTCTATTGTCAGAATGTTTCAATGAAGTAATTATCAGAAATGCCTACATTTTCCAAATAAACGAGAACATAGCTTCTAAATGTGCATCTTACTTTTAAGAAAGAAATGCAATCTCTGCTCTATATGTAAACACCTCAGTAAGGTAACACTGACCCTTTACGTATTGAACCCAGGACACCCTGCATTTGAATTCTCAGACAAGTCAGTTTATTTATTTATTTTTTTTTAACTCTTTCAGTAGTTGTGAACCCAATACTAGGTTAACCATACATTCAGACTGATGTTTGACGTTAAAACCATCATAACTGTTCCCTAGCTGAAAGCAGAATCTACCCATTAATAAACCAGGTATTAACTCTCCAGAAACTCCAATGGTGCAGTAGCACCCACAGAAAATTTGGGGGTCCTGGGTTCAACCTTTGCCAACAGAGTCAATGCCGGTTTAAATAAATTTGTTTTAAACAAAAAGCTTGATTTTAACTTGTTCCATGTTTTACTCCACCCCCCCCCCCAAAAGACCATTTACATTCACAAAAAAATGAATTAAACTTTCCTTAATGTTTGCATTTATGTGCCCAGTCTTTGTCAAAGTGCACCCCTAGCTTTATCAATGCATACAGTCTTCCTCATTTCCAATCTATATTGACAGTTACTTCAATACATGCAATATTTGTTCATCTGGCATTTGCTCCATCCAAGCCTCAGACTGACCTGTTATCAGTGCTCTACCACAACAAAACTAAAAACACAGCAAGTAAAGAACCAAGAAGCATTGTCATTCTTCACTTTGGAGTCACTATCATCATGAAGGTGAATGGACATTGTATACAGTAAATTGTCCCCAGTCTCCAATATTTTCCTTTCGCTAACTGAACAAGCCAAACCAAAATAAAGCAGAAGAAATCCATCGCACAAAAACATAAAATGAATATGCCATTATAATAACAGATGTGAAATTAAACAGCAAAGCAAACACTAACATTCCTGCTAGCATATAAAATTTACAAATAATGCATAATACACAGAAAGATCATGCTTTACATTTTACACACTCAAGTCTTAAACACTTAACCACATTTACACAGTTGTTACAAAACTTAACCCAGGAGCTAGATCCCAACTATGCAACAGAAAAATGAAACACTGACTATGACTTGAGGACCATAGTTTGGACTAGTGGCAGGTGCTGAATAAGCTGGGTGGACATGGCCAGTGTTAGTTTGTCCACATTGGGCAGCAAAGCCTGCTGCTGTTAACGCCCAGCATATCCTGCATCACAAAACAGAGAAATACAGCTGCATTTGGCCTGTAATGGTTGGGTCCACAAAGCAGCATACACTATAGCCACAGTCCTATCATGCAGTAGTGCACATATGAAGAGGCATGTACTTCAGGTCACACCAAGTGACAATGAGGATCAGGAGAGGACCCAACAAGACATCCCCGATAGCTGCCACCTGGATGACAGCATGTCAAAAGCTTCTCATTCTTCATTGGGATGGGGAGAGAAAAGGTTTTACCCGAACAACCTTTAACAATTTGAAGGTTGTAGAAAAAGTTAAATGAACAGAAACATTCACCCTTGGATTAATCTCCACTCCAAAGAAAGACAGAATACAGTGCAAATAATCCAAAAAATACAATGGCAACTAGCCGGGATGCATATACTGCATCTCTTCTCTGGAATGTTAGAGCAAATTTCACTTCCACGGTCTGCAGTTCTCCATAACAGTTTGGCAAGTCTTCCACCAAAGAATACACTTGTACGTTCATATGCAACTACCTGGCTAACTGCCCCTGCATGCTACTTCAAGCACCAAAGTCAAAATGGGCTAGGGCTTAAGCTGGCCTCATCCATCCCTTGGCCAGTTACTATACATTACCACAAATGAGATCAGCTATATAAACAAACTATCGTGATCTGAAATAATGCATGAAGACGTCTTAAGTAAAACACCAATGTACAAAACCTGGGTTAAATATTCAAGTGAATATCTAAAAATTTAACCCCCTCACTACCAACGTCCTAGAACTTAATTTACATCTACTTTCCAGTTCCAATAACTAGTTCAAAATTGCCCCCACCCACCAAATATGGTTTGGCTAGTACACAAAAAACACTTTCATTATGTCCCTCATGTACCATATGAAAATAGACAACAATCTGACTATCCAAAAGTTTGTTCCCATCACTACCTAGATGTTCCAATGTACAAACTTTAACCATTCAACCACTTGGTGGGACCACCACCTCCCACTATGTAAACTAATCCAGACAGACAGCTAAAATAATCACTAGCTACATACCTCTTTTCATTAATTTTAGAATCAGTGATATTTCTGGCCCTTGTGCACACACACCTTATATTTGCCACAATTGTACAACCCCACTTTCTTCTTTTAACTAACCCTCCCTTATGGTTAAATATTTACTTAAAATTACTATACCTACCATAAGACAGAAAACTCTTAGGAAAGAGATCCCAACTCATCAAAACAAATCTTAGGCCATAAACTATCCACAAGTTAAAAAAAGGAAACTTAGTAGCAAAAAATATTCTTTCCCCCATTATCCCTGGGTACATCACCCCTAAATGACCTGTTAACACAACCAGCAGTGACTGGGGGGGGGGGCACATCACTGTCATGCTTTACTCTACTTTTTAGCTTTTTCTATAGAAGCTTCTAAATAATCTCTGTAAATCTTTCCTTCACTTGTATAAACACCCCTTCCAACAGATACCTTTCATAAAAGTGTTCAAAAACCCACTAATTTTCCCATATGGGAGGAATTCCAATAAATGAGCGGGATGGGAATTGCTGGAACGCACAAAGTTAACTGCCACTGTCTTTTTAAGTTTTAAATTGCACTTTAACATCCACATACAAAACATCCACATACAATTCTATATCCAAGAATTGCATGGTCTGTTTTGTTAACAAAAGTAGACTTCAATCCAATGCATTATTACTTAACTGTATAAACCCTTCAAACTCTTATATCACATTCACAAATAAAAAAATAAAGGTAATCTATGTAACGTTGATATCTTACAACAAACTTTGAAAAAAAAAAAAAAAAAAACCTGTACGATAAACATGGATTTTCAAAGTAGGCCATGAAAATAGCAGCATACGAACCGGCAAAATTCATCCCCATTGCTGTATCTTCCTTTTGCAGGAAAATCTCATTATTAAAAACGAAATAGTTGTGTCGGAGCAAATTCCAATAATTTTAAACAGGAACATGGCACGTGGACCTTCACCCAACAATTTCTCTACAGTTTCTAAACCCCATCTTATCCAGACATTAGTATACAAGGACTTGCCATAAACAGTAACCCAATAAAAATAAATCTTTCCAACTCATACCTTTAGTCAATGCACAAAATCTTTGGTATTTTTAATATGTGAATGAATTTTACATAAATACTTCTGAGTAACAATTCCAACATGCTCACGATTAAGAGCTACAGCTAGAGACAATACATCTCCCCGAGGGTTTGGTTAAGTTTTTATGGATCTTGGGTATAGCTTGAAATGTGGAACATCTGGGAAATGGTACAAAATCAACATCCTGTGAGGACAAGAAACACTCTCACCCCCACCATTCTAAAATTTCCAACAGAGAATTACATACAGTCAAGAGGTTACTAGCCACTTTCACATTGACAGCAAATCATACACCATTTTATGATGTTGTTAAAACACGATAACCCAGTTACCTCCCTCCCTTATCTGCTTGTAAAAATATGCACTTATTCCAGAGTGGTTTTAAAAATTGACCACTCCTGCTTATCCACATTATACTTATCCGATCTAATAAACCTCAAGTACTCATATTCTGCCTTCTTGCACAAAACACTCAAAACTTACATGAAGACTTCTTTGGAGACAATTTTGGTATGGAGTGCCAAGTGCCTCACTCATTTCATTTATCATGAACATTAACATCACTTTAAAATCAGCTGCCTCTTCAGCAAAAGCTACAATACTCATTTTCATAAGTGGGCAAATCCAAAAGAGTCTTTAAACTAGTTTCTACCGACATACCTATCTGCTGCTTCCAAGAATGAAAATACAACTGCAAAATGTAATTTGTGACAAACGTTTTCATAAACAAAACATCTGCCAAGGAAGGAAATTTAGTGGGCACAAATTTGCTCCCTTTCAATAAAATACTCTCAACGATTTGGGAAACATGAAAATCACAAATTAACAATGTTCAAAATGTCTCATTTACAGGCTTAAGTTCACTTAAAACAGATGCCAACATTCCTGAGCAAACAGTTGTATTGCAAACAACCTGGTGGGTGGATTCAAGCCAACACAATTCAATTCTGTCCATTACGACCTTTGAAATCCTGCTTGTAACTGTTCAAGCACCAAAGGGGAAATGGGCTGGGCTTCCTTAAGCCAATAGCTATACATTACCCCCAATGAGAATGAGATCATACCATAGATAATTTGAGGAGACATGCATGAGATAAAGCATTTATTGTGGAATAAGCACTTAATGTCCTGAACATACCCCACCTCCCTCAAGTCAGCACCAGATGCCCCTGCCCAGCAGGGACACGTGGAATCCCAGGGGTGCATTTTCCATTTCCCATCCAGTCATCCAAGTTCCCCTTAAAAAGGGATAATGAAGTACTCTGCTCGACAGAGAGAGGGAGTCTCTGGGAGTCAAATCTGTCCAACCAGCAAGTCCTACTGATGTCGCAGACCAAGTTCAGGTTTTGTGTGTGGGTCGAGTGGAGTTTGGCTTGTGTACATGCAGCAATTTCATCAAGGTGGGGTCAGATTGCTCTGTATGCCAGACATAGACCGCCTCTGAGGAGTCTGCACAAGACAGTAGAAAGACATGTTGCCTCTGCGTAGGACAGATTTTTGAAGCCCTGAATTCTCATGGTTAGGAACTCTAGCGTCTCTGAGCAGCTGCATGAGCTTCGGGAGGTACATGCTGAAAGTGGCATTATACTCTTATGATGGGCTGATAACGGCAGAATATAGGGAAGTTTTGACTTCCTTGTTCCTGGACGAAATACCCTTACTAAAATCAGGTTAGCCACGTAGAAGGCTCTCCATACAAAAGGAGGCAACATGATGGTCAAAAGTTAGACTGCTGTCAACTTGGGTGTCCAGGTCCCTCACAACTGTGTGCGCTTAGAACGTTATTAATGTGATAATTTGGAGATGTGACTCTCCCCAAAGTGGATGATTCATTTTTGGCATTTAGTTTGAGGCAGTATTTCTGACACCAATCATCTGAGTGAGACCCTTTTGCGGTATGTCTACATCACTAGGAGTTGAGGACAACACCCAGCTCACAGTCATCTGCAAACATGGTCAGCCACAGACCTCTAGTTTTGACGTGCACCTCGTAGAAGTATATCCCAATCAGCATGGGCCCCAAGACAGATCCCTGGGGTATGCCGCTCACTGCAGGTCTACTAGCAGAGGTAGCTTCCCCTGTTTTGAACGAGCGAGTTCCATCAGCAACCCATATGGATTTACGCCAAGCTGGGATACTGCATCTATTATGCCCAAGTGGGGAACAGTGTCAGAAAGCCTTGGCCAGGTCAAGGTAGGCAGCGTGCAGTCTTTCCCTCGTCCATGGCTTTGGTGACACAATTCAAAGGAGTTACACAGGCATGACCTCCCCTTGACAAAAGCAAATTTGTCTGGGATTAAGTGTCTGTAGGTGGACGATGCCCTAGTTAATGTGGTCCATGACTATGCATTCAATGGCCTTACAAATCAGGCTAGTTAGGCTAATGGGTCTATAACTGGCTGGATCGGTGGACACTCCACCTTTGTGCAGACGGATGACAGCGGCAGTCATCCACTCAGCTGGGATGAAACTGGTACTAATTATACATACTATACAATTTTTTTTCACTTACTGCCTGTAGTGGACCTGCAAGATCTATGCAAGTACTCAATCATTCATTAGCATGTACCCTTGAAAGAGGGATACATTTTCATGCAAAAATGAAAAGCTTGAACATTTACATCTTGCTCGGGCATAATCGGGAATCACATTCAGTTAATTCAAGTACTTGCAAAATCTCAACATGTTGCCCAAATAACGATACTTCTACATAAACTCTTAGCAAGGGCTATAAAAATCATTGCTGTTTTCTATGTCTTCCTATCTAAAAATCTACCAGGTTTACAAACCAGTGAAACATTAAAGGTCATTATACTTGGTCTCACATAAGATGGAATTCCAGCTTTCTACCGCCTGGCCCATACAGGAGATTCAAGCCATAAAGGTGAATGTGCAATCATTTGTTCACAAGTGTTAAGTCGTGAACCTACATTTACTTTTGATTAAGTGAATTTTACAACATCTGGAGATTCTCGGGACAGAATGCTGCAAGTACTTAGAACACATGTAGACACTCATCTACTTTTTAAAACTGGCTTTCCTGATTAAATGTCACTGTAGCAGCAAGCAGGATAGGAGACCAGACCCCCTTTCTCTTGCAAATCTCCTTTCTGTTGCAAGTCTCATTCACTCATGCTGCAAGAGCAGAGGCTGCCTTGCAGCCTCTTCCCAATAGGCCACACCTCACACTTCCATTGAAGGCAGCCGGAGGAAAGTATATTTGTCAAACACATCCAAAACACTTCAGAAGGAACCTAGAGGAGCATCAGCTCTACTCAACATTACTAAACGAATGGTAAACCTCACTATGATCACAAAATAAGCTGGGATCAGAGTAGGGACCTTGCTAACTGTACTGCGCTCTCTAGGGTTACCACCCGTCCCTCTTTGGGCAGAACGGCAAGTGTCCTCAGATTTTAGGACAAAAATATTTTCCAAGCTTTCCTTAGTTTCATAAAACAATTATCTTGGATCGGAAACGTGTAAATGTTATATGAACTAACATAAGCAACTCAAATGCTACAAAAATAATCTTTGATCTTGGCAAAAAAGTGAAGTTCTGTCCTTTGCACCGGCTGTGGGTAAATTATATTCCTTCCACAGCCATTCATGAGCAAGAGCATAATATAGCTAATATACTTGCAACCAAGTTTAAATATCATTTGTGTCAAAATAAAACCAATACTGCATTTGTTTAAACATTCAACTATACCAACTGCTCAATATTTAACCACAAAAATCTGCTTACTACATTTGAGGGTCTTTAAAGGCATTAAACATGCCTCCTCTTTCTCTTAAGGTATACTTAAACATTAAAACACATATTTAATTGCTCCCTATACAGTACAATCCTTGATGCAATGAAAACCACTCTATGGTATATTCCAAACCTCAATGAAATGTCCGTTTTTACTCGCACCCAATAAGAATTGGGGTAAGACATGTAGTGGTTATATGTCCCTTGCACAGCATCCCAACAAGGGCAATAAAACTCCTGCCAACAGTAATTTTATCGCCTCACTAGGCGGACATTTTTTACACTTAACAAAAATTACCATTTCCCCCACTACCCTTTACAAGACAAATTTCTCTCTCCGACTAAAATATTTGGCTGTCTAGGTATTTTACCATGACACAAACCATTCCAATATCCTAATGGGGGGGGAAAAAAAAAAAAAAAAAAAAAAAAAAAACACTCTATGAGCCCAACTCCTTTCCAAAATAATTCTCTTCTGTGCAATTATTTTAAATATTACACTATATTATGCAAAACACTGTTAAGCTTGCCGCTCACAGCATGAACGTCTGGAGCTCAATACTGACATACTGTCACTATTATAATGGGTCTTCCTAGAGGAAGGTCAACTTCCTCCTACCTTACAAAACGTAGTAGTGGACTGGACAAACTCATATCTTGAAGGTCCGGGTCACACGTGAAAATAATTAAAAGCCCGCCTCACTTAACTGGTTAACAAAACAAAGTTACTCCAGTTCAAAACACAATACAATGAATGGCTGTTTGGGACAATATTTTTTCAACACATATACAATAAAACCTGGGCAATGCAGTTATTTTCATTCCAGAGCCACCACGGGAAAAAAGGTGTACTCTAGTAAGAAAGTACAGTCACCATCTTCAATCTGTGCCACTGACATGCAACACACCTCCATCTCCTCCATGTAACTCTGCTAAAATGTTAATTGTGCCTCGTGTCTCCCCTTTATACAGATAAAAGCTCTTCTCCCTGGGTCTTCACTATAGGTTACTGCTTGTTCTCTTAACTATTACTAAATTTCTTTTTTAAAAAAAGACAAAGAACCAAAACACAGTTTTCTTACTGTGCGGAATAAGTCAATAAATACAGCCTCGTATAGTAAACGAGAATGGTTAGAACACTAACCCACCAGATGCACAGTAGCAAGGACCGCCCAAACTACGCCCACCACCCTGCGTATGACTTTTTGCTAGTATTACTCTGAACAGGTGAAGACCTTCACCATTAAAATGAATATACAAGACTTTCTAAATAGTTGAATCTGGCCGTTGCTGTAAGTGCGCAGTATGTAAATCCAAAGTACAGGCTGTTGAAATGTAGGCATATTAGCGGTTGCCTACATACAAAAAATAAACAAAAACGCAACGCAATATATTACAAAAACTACAATATCAATAATTCAGCTGCTATTCTAGTACCGTTCACTATGCACCGATATTAGGCAAAACTGTACATTGCAAACACTAAATGCCTCACGCTTCTGACTACAACCTGAATGCAACTCACGAGGCATGAACCTAAGCAACTGTGACATCTGATACAAAACTGCACTTTCATGTTGCTTCTGTAATGTGGCAAGCACACACACCCCCAAAAAAAAAAAAAAAAATTACTGCTGAAGAGTATATTACAGAAACATGGGGGGTGCATGGGAGCAGCTCTCAACCTTCCATCTCAAAAATGAGGAACACTAGCCCCTCATAATGTGGAGCAAATGGGCAAAATGTGGAACATATACTAATGACTTACTGACTTCAACTAGGAAGGTCATAGGAGGGTTAAAATATACTGGTTTTAACTTCTAAAAGAAGATCTTTTGATGAATTAATATGATTCATTGCTATTTACAAGGGATTTCACTTTTAAAAAATTCCTAACGTTGAATGTTAGGAGACTTTCAATGTGGAACTCTGAGGAACTTCAAGAAACGTGAACTTTTAAGACCCCAAATGAGGTACGTTCCTCGTATAAGAGACCTTGGGACAGGTGGACAGTGGTCTCTCCTTTGATAATCACATTGTCACAAGTGGTCAGGAAATCCTTCTACGTGGCTCATCTCATCACAAAAGAATTCTCATCCAGAAAAAGAGGTCACTGTTCCCCTCTACTCATCACTCAATAGACACATTATAGAGTACACCGCCCCTTTTGGTATGTACCTCACAAACATCTACAACTGGAAAGACCACAGAAATAACTCACAAAGAGGATTACTGGCCTCAAACAGATGCCCTATGCAGACAGTCTCAAAAAACTACAGCTTTAATCCATCGCATATCGCCTACTCAGGGGCGATCTCTGCCCAACATACAAAGCTGTCAAACCCAGAGCTGTTGGACATGCTCCACTTAAAGAAATCCCAATCCCTCCGAGCTACACGCTCTAGAGACCTAAACCTTGTCACCACAATAAACAGAACATGCTGGAGGGATAGATTCCTGTCCCAAAGACTTCCCATACTCTGGAACAGACTACCTATCTCTGTCAAACAGAGCTCCTCATTAGCACTCAAGAAAAATCTTGAGGATTGGATAGGAAATGGGAAATTCACCCCGGGGATCACTTCTGTGGCTCTGCTCAACAGGGGCACAGGAAAATAATTTTCTTGGGTGGCAAAAACTAGGGTACATTTTTTGGCTAAGCTTGTACGATAGCCTAGCACCTACCTATGAGGTACACTTCAGAGGTATGCAGGGGAGGCTCCCCCCACACACACACACACACACACATACACACACACACACCAATTTCTGTACAAACATTAGTACCAGAGTTTAACTCCCTTGCAATGGCCTTATTTCAATAACACCAAAGTATACCTCTCAAGTGTCCAGATTTTTGCCTCATACTTTTGCGGTTTTCTGGCAAATTATTCAGGGTTAGTGTCAGAAAATAAGACAGACATTCGAGTTTCAGACCCTCCAGAAAATGCTTGCCAATGCAAAACCTGTTATTCTAGCAATTTTCTAAGTTTCTAAGTTGGTAAGAACAATATTTAAAAAAAAAAAAGTGTTCTTATTTTGGGGGCTTTGTCCCCCCTATTATTGGTGGCTTTGTCCAGATTTCTTGCTCCAACAGGTTGAGTGGTATGTCCCAAAGTAGGATCATATCAATATTCACCAAGCTACTTGATAATCTACCTAGCTTGTCACTCACCCATGATTACCATGCAAAATCACACTGGGCTGTCCCCGTCAATCATGCAGGCCACGCCCACTCTTGCGCGAAAATCGCGGCGGGGTAATGTTTTAATACAAAGCCACTGTGTTAACAGTAACATATTTAGGTAAACATCTAAAAGGGAATGTGGTGGCAAAAATCACAGCAGCTGAAAGGTGTGAACTTATTATTTTGGCTTTTCCCGGTTAGGGGTCGCCACAGCGAATCACCTGTCCGCTCAGTGTGAACTATACCCCTGTCAAAACTATTACAACTGTCAAACTTAAAACAGAGCAGTTGAAAGATGTAAACTATTCCATGCACGACTGTCATAACTATCAAACTTAACCACTTAACGCATATTTTAAATGCAACAATTAGAATCACACCTCAAACTCAAAACAAGAAATTTGGACAAAAAGCCATAAGGGGCGAGCAAAGGTCCTAAATTGGGGCACTAAAATACTTCTCATACAACCTTAGAAAGTTTATATATTTTTTTAATTAGCATAAATGTTCTGAAGGGGTGAAGTCTGAAACTCAAACGTCTATTGTTTTCTGACTTCGACCCTCAATTACTTGTCACTGGTTTGCAAGAAAAATCACAATGTGTTGATATAGGAGACAGAAATCTGGACATACTGTGAAAATCTGTACAGAATCAGTGCTCCGTCGCAAATTTCGCGCGTCATAAACTAAGCTCTGCATTAAACATACAATAATACAGGTAGTACTTACAACAGCTAGAAATAGAGGTTGAAAGTTTTCTACGGAGAAACTGTAAATATTAATAAATATCACTGTTCAGTTTGCATATATTGTACTTACAATTTTTTCTTTGGTGGCCTCCGGTTCGGTGACGGCCTGCACACAGACCCCTGCCTTGGGCCCGCCGCCTTTGCCTGGCCGTTTGCCCGAGAGCTCGAACTCCAGGAGTTCCTCGTCGTCGCTACTGAAGTCTCGCTCCCGCTTTCTACCACCACCGCTAGCTCGCTTCTTGTTCACAGGTCGGACCTTTCCATTTCCTGCTCCATCAGTCACCTTCTTACGAGGCATCACAGTTCTGTATGCCAAAAAGGTTAAGACATGCCATTAATGGCATACCACAAACTCATGTAAAAACTGTCAGAAGTTCAATAACACACCCCCTTAAAAACAGGGGGTCCCTTCACGCGTCGCTTAGCATTTCAGCAATAACATATATAGAAAAAAACATTTCTTAAAATGATGCATACTCTTCTAGGTGCATCTCCTACTGGGAGAACTGAAGTCTTAATTACACAACTTTTCTTTACATAACTTAAAAAGTAAGCTTTTTAGTTTCTCTCTTATGAATAAGTGATAGAGGTGATACGGAGTAGCATCCAATAACATTGCCAAGCATTTCTACTTAATTTTTTGGCATCATTAATAATACACAAAACGTAAACAAAACCTAAGTTTTTAGCAACTAAAGACATCCAAAACATTACAAAAACAATAAGTACCTTGTATAATTTGGAACGTTTATAATAACAAATCCGTTTAAGACAAGATTACAACGTCGTGAGTCTATCCTTCCAAATTTACCAACTACCCAGTTTCTTACGTCTTCCCTCCTGCCCGGTTATCTTTTTTATTGATTTTGAACAATGGAATCTGTGTCCGTCTCTTGATTAAACCACGTGGATCCGCCTTTCTTCCCTTTCTACTCGCTTAGACCCCAAGTTACTGCAGTTCGCTAATAACCACGAACCAAACAGGCATAAATTCAGAAAACTTTCTTTTATTAAGATTCTTGCAGTACAGGAATACTACTAATTTTACAACCTTAACAGCAACAATACAAGAATATAGTTTAACTAATGCAGACAAGTGTTTAACATAAAACCATTTCTGCAGGTAATCTGTAAATAAAAACCGGCGAGCAACACGATACAGTACAAAAACAGTAACACATGTAATGACAAGAAAGAAGGGCATGAAGAAAAAGCTTTACTACCCGTAATACATGGAGGGATTTGCAGCTCCATCTACAGGGTTGGTGGATCTTAACACAGTCCAAATCATTTTTATTAATTTATAAAATGTTAATTAGCAAGTGAGCCGAGCCAAGAGCCCATTTTCAGTCAAGAAAAGGCAAAGGTAAACTAATTTACAGGATTTCCGCGGGTGTTGGAAGGTGCTTTTTGACAGAAATAGTCAACATTATGGGAATAAAGGAATCACAAACTTTTCGGAACTTTAGACAAAAGTCCTTCTGCTCCAGCCTTACCAAGTGAGAGGATGCCTTCTGAAGATATTAGTAACGCATATAGTGATAATTGTGAGAGAGAAGGTTGGCAGCGCAGTTTTAGATGTATGTGATCGCAAAAAGGGAATGGTGTCAGTGGTGAAAGTAGGTTTTGATATTGTCTAAAAAGACGGCACAGACTCTGGCTATGAAAATGGATCAGTACAGTGTTTACTATCTATCTAAAAAGCGCTACTACTAGTGGGAAGATTTCTAACAGATACACTCAGGCAAAGGACAACATTTGTGCAATTAAGTTTCTGCATGACATCAGGTAATTATATATCACTTTGGTAAAGGTAGTTGTGAGTGTTGATCTTAGAGGTCAGTTTTGGGGAAATGTTGCTTGGTAAATATTGCCCCGAGCCTTGATGATGTTATCTCTGTGTTACTTCAATTCACACTTCTGACTTGTGTCTTGTGTATTAGCTACACTGCCTTTTAGATTTGTTCTCTAATGTTCTTTTCATGTTTTTGTTCCTACAACTGCTTCTCTTTAGAAAAGTACCTGCTTTCTGTATACTAAATCAAGATATTTGAGAGGGTTAACCTTAACCCACCCTTATATCTCCAACTTAGAAATACTCTTGGCTAAAATAATACTCAACCAAAATAAAAATATCAACATCATAGGTGCCTGTATTCCTCCTGGCAACAACATAAGACAAACTTGAAATCATCCTACAATGGTCCTCCAATAACTTCCCACAAGAGACCATTATACTAGGGACTTTAATATTAACTGGTACTCCTGCAACTCTGACCACCCGTATCAACCTCTATGGCTTTACCCAATTAATTCAAACCACAACAAGGTTTGATAAAACTACTAAAAAGGAAACTATCCTTGACTGGATTCTCACCAACTACTCCACACTTTCCCATAGTTCTGGTACCCTCCCCGATTCACTCAGTGACCACCTCCCAACATACATTATACGTCATCAGGCAAATCCTACAAAAAAAACATCTACTTACCAAATTCGCAACACCAAAAATTTCAGGCCTCAAGATTTCATAACATCCCTTAAGATCTGCAACTGGAAACCCCTCAAAACTTTATCCCTGGACAGTGCAGTCGACTACTTTAACACCACATGTTTAAATATCTTAAATAACATGGCCCCTATCAGGACAATACGAGCAAAATCTAATTACGCTTATTGGCTCACTAAACAGACAAAATCACTCCTAAAAAAAGGGATAAAGCGTGGCACAAATGGACCCATAAAAAATCAATAGTTACTCACCAGGCATATCTCCAGCTAAGAAACAAAGCCAAAACCCAAATAAGACTTGATAAGAAGAATTACTATACTAGTTTACAAGCTAAATACCAAAATAATCCTCAAAAATTCTTGACCACTTTAAATAAAGTACAACGACCAGGTCAAACTAAGACCTCTCAACCAACAGCAAGTAATCCCCTAGAATGTATTGCCACCCAGTTTAATAAATACTTCATTGACTCCATCAAAATGCTTACTAACCAAAACTTCCCATCATTGCCCATCAACCTAACCTGTCTACTAGATAATAACAACACATTCTCCTTAAAACCAATCCCAACACACAACATACACAAATACTTGCTCAGGCTAAAACCCACAAACCTGGCAGCTGGCAACCTACCCTCAACATACTTAAAAACAGCAGCTGAAGCCATTTCCTATCCAGTTTCCCTACTAATTAACCATTCCATATCTGAGCAACACATCCCCACTGTCTGGAAAATTGCTCACATTATAACCCTACACAAAGGAGGTCCCTCCACCGACTTCTCTAACTATCAGCCCATAGCAATCCTATCCCCTCTATCAAAAGTCCTTGAAAGGTGTGTTCACACCCAAATACCTAACCATCTCCTAGACAATAAATTACTTACAAATATTCAGCACAGCTTTCGCCCCTACCATAGTACTACCACAGCCCTTATTAGCTTCACTAACACCATCAGTCAAGTTAGAAATAAAGGTGAGCTAGTATCAGCAATCTTTTTAGACTTATAAAAAGCCTTCGATACAGTGTATCATAACAAACTGCTGACTGCCTTGTCCAAACTAAACCTAAGCTACTCCACTCTAGCCTGGTTTCAGAACTACCTCATAGATCAGCAACCAGCAGTACGGTGGAAAAAGCTCTTTCTCCCTTACTACCAGTGACTATGGGCATGCCTCAAGGGTCTATTCTCAGCCCCCTCCTTTTTAACCAGGTTTATAAATAATCTCCATAATGCTACAACTCTAGCCACCCTTATAACAGTATGCAAACGACTCCACTGTCATATGTTCTGCCCCAACTCTTCCTGAACTACAGAACTTAACCCAAACATCCTTCAATGCTATTGAATCATGGTTGACAGATGCTCAATTAATCTTGAACACTCCACTAAATTCAAAACCCAATCCACTTACTTCAACATCACATCCAGTAATAAGACTTTGATTGAACCAATACCATCCACCCAACTTCTCGGTGTTGTTATTGGTCAAAATCTGAAGTTCGACTTACACATTGCCCAGACTATAAAAAAGTACACAAGAAAATAGGTACCTTATACAGATGCAAAAACTACCAAACTACAAACTCCAGAATAACCACAGCCAGAACTCATCTTCTGTCAGCTTTACTATACGCCTCACCTATCCTTACTAACCTCTCCAAATCAGACGTAAGCAAGCTAGATGCCTGCTATAATAAGATAGCTAAATTTGCCCCTAGCTGTCCTCCTAGAACCCATCATTGTAAGACCCTAAGACAATTATCTTGGTTAGAACTACCCCACTAACTCAATCTCACGCAACTCTCTACTGCCCACCAAATGTACTATAAACTAGATAAAACACCAGCTCTACAAGGCCTCCTCAATCCCTATATAACTACCCGTCTACTAAGATCCACTACTAAAGCTCTAATTGAAGTAACCAGGAGTAAAAATAGCTCAGGTGACTCCCTATAATCCTACTACATTGCTAAACTGTGGAATACCTTACCACTTGAAATTAGAACTATAACTAGCTTAAGAAACTTCAAGCATCACATTAAAGCCCACCTCACCAATTCTTGGACTTGTACATGTACTGATGTACTGGGCATGGGTAGCCCAAGCCATGGAGCTAGCTGATTTTAAAATTTTAATTGCATATGCAATGAGGATTGAATTTAAGCCATATAACTATCTTATGTTGTTTTTTCTTTCTCATTGTTAATATCTATCAGATTTTAAGCCTTCAGTTTGCTATGCTACCTGTATATAAGACTAGTATCGTAATTGCATTCTTATTGTATACAATGTCACTACCTGCTGCTACTGTAAGAGCTGTTTTCTAGAAGCATTGTTATACAAGATTATTGGTCTTGTCTCCCACTTGACCAATTTATTCTGTTCTAGTCTTTTTACTGTTATGAATGTCTGTTGCTATTTTTTTTTATTGTATTATACAATTTTCTTTCTACTAACAAAATAGTTTACCAACAATGGAGCATTTCTCCCCGGGCCTCCACTGAGAAAGGGTTTTATGCCCATTCGGACTCCCCTTGGTAAACACACGTAAAATAAATAATAAAATAAATAAATAAAATTTCTAGCTTTTGTAACCCCCCCAAAGTAAAACTGCCATGTTTTTATTTCTCAGCAAAGTGACATTTGCAACATGTCTATCTTATTATTTTTGACAAATCACTACAAAAAAAGTTTAGTCTTGTAAACCCAAAAGTGTACACACTATACTTTTCAGGCACTCGCATGCACAAATTTTGCTAAATATGGCACTTTCTTATCTATCTAAACACACACATTAAGTTTATCACTAATTTATTTGCTCAGTGTCAACAAATGTACTTGGATCACAATTTTATTAGCTATAAGTGATGCTTTCTTTAATTTAACAATTTGGATGGTTATTAGTTGTATCAATCCAAATGTATTCAAGGTGTATTTGCTATGCTGAACTATTTCCTGTCCCTCAGCAGGAAAAATAAACTTCATTACCCAGTACTAGAGCTTGTTATGTATCTGAGACACTAGAATTTATGTAAATGAAGTACATGGTTAACTTTGGGCAGCACTTAAACCCAAACAACTAAAAATCTTCCTTCAGACCCACACTGCAATGTGAACTGTATCACAGCTCAACTGAACAATTCCTTTACAGTTTTATTTATTTATTTATTTATTTACTGACATTTAAATACTGGGAAAGTCCTTCTTCTTTTTCTTTTTTTGGCTTTTCCCGGTTAGGGGTCGCCACAGCGGATCACCTGTCCACTCATGATTGGCAGTGGAGTTTTGCAGTATCGAGTTGCCAGCCCGGCACCCAACCTTCCACAGAAGGCACACACATGCACGCACTCACACCTAGGGCCAATTTAGATTGTCCAATCCACCTACAGCATGTCTTTGGGTTGTGGGAGGAGACCGGAGCATCTGGAGGAAACCCATGCGACCACAGGGTCCACACAGAAGGCACCCCAGCCGAGGATCGAACCGGAAAACCTCTTGCTATATATGCTATTGTTATATACACACACAATATATAAATATATATATATATATATATATATATATATATATATACACACACACACACACACACTATAAACATATATATATATATATATATATATATATATATATATCTATATATATATATATATATATATATATATATATATATATATACATACGCACACACACACACATACACACACACCCATTAAGGAAACCACAGTAAAAATTTCTCCAAAGGCAACTTTATGCTTCTTAAGACAGAAGTAATGAACTTCATGACACCCATGCAGATGGACAATACAGTTACAACTGCTGAATCCTACACAAATACACTCTATAAGCACTTACATGAGTGCATGGATCATGCTATCCCAAACAGAACCAAGACGCTATCCTCCAATAAAAGGAAGCCAATCTGGTGGTTCCCTGCCATAAACAAACTGTACAATAGAAGGAAGAAACTGTTGCAAAAGAAAGTAAAATCCCATGAGTGGAGGAGCTCCTTGGTTAGCCTCAGTAAGAAGCTGAGATCCCTTATAAGATCCTCCAAAGCTAGCTACGAAAACAAAATCGCCACTAAATCCAAGGACAACCACAAAGCATTCTATAGCTATGTCAAGAATCTATATGGCAACACCCAGATCTGCTCCAAGTTACAGCACAAAAGCACGAAAATTACAGAACCAACTGATATTGCCAACATCCTGGCAGATCGGTTTAGTGCTAACTTTACACCCTCTCACCCCCTAAAGGGCCCATATCTATACAGGAAGAATGCAGAGTCCCTGTAATCACAACTACGCAGGTAAAAGCTGCACTCTCTAAAGCCAAAAACACAGCATCCATGGGACCGGACAACATCCCAGGCTGCGTTTTACACGAACTTCAGAATGAACTGGCTCCCCACTTAAGCACCATGTTCAATAATAGCCTCGCATCAGGCTTTGTGCCCACTGAATGGTGCACAGCAACAGTTATCCCACTCCACAAAGGGGGAGCCACCACTTATCCTGGGAACTATTGACCTATTAGCCTGACGAGCCTGGTCTGCAAGCCATGGAACATATCATCATGGAACTCATAAACAAAGACATTGGTAACCTCCAAACTCTGGATCCCACCCAGTTCGGGTTTGTGAAAGGCAGATCATGCCTCCTGAACCTGATCGACTTCTTTGAGGCAGTCACCAAAGCCATGGATGAGGGTAAGGTGGTTCACACAGCCTATCTTGATCTCGCCAAGGCTTTCAACACCATCCCCCATTCTGGAATTATAGCTAAACTCACTAAACTAGGTATAAATCCCTACGTCACAAGATGGGTTGCCAACTGGCTCACTGACAGAATCCATACTGTAAAAGTTGCAGACTCCAAATCTGACCTCAAGGCAGTGACAAGTGGAGTGCCACAGGGTTCAGTCCTGGGACCTCTCCTGTTTGGTATCTACTTCTCTGAAGTACAGGCTAACACAGAAGGCCTCTGGCTGACCAAGTTCGCAGATGACTGCAAACTAAGAGCCATAGTCAAGTCCCCAAATGATGTGGACATCTTACAGAAGGGCATCACTGAGACAGATGCCTAGTGTCAGAGCCATGGCCTCAAGCACAATGCCAAAAAGTGCACTGTCAATTCCTTTGGTAAAACCTCTGTACCCATGAACTACCACATAGGCAGCAATCTACTTGACACCGAATGCATGATAAGAGACCTTGGGACCCATGTGGACAGTAGTCTCTCCTTTGATAGTCACATCACCACAGTAGTCAGGAAGTCCTTCTACGTGGCACACCTCATCATAAAAGGGTTCTCATCCAGGAAAAAAGAGGTCATTGTTCCCCTCTACTCATCACTCATTAGACCCATTATAGAGTACAACGCCTCTTTTGGAATGTATCTGACAAGACATCTGCAGCAACTGGAAAGGCCACAGAAGTACCTCACAAAGAGGATTAATGGCCTCAAACAAATGCCCCACACTGACCGCCCCAAAAAACTCCAGCTTTACTCCATAGCATATCGCCTACTCCGAGGTGATCTCTGCCTAACATATAAAGCTATGTCAAACCCAGAGCTGTTGGACATGCTACACCTAAAGAAATCCCAGTCCCTCCAAGCTACATGCTCTAGGGACCTAAACCTTGTCACCACAATAAACAGGACATGCTGGAGGGATAGATTCCTGTCCCAGAGACTTCCTATACTCTGGAACAAGCTACCCATCTATGTCAAGCAAAGTTCTTCATTAGCACTCTTCAAGAAAAATCTTGATGAGTGGATGGGAAATAGGAAATGCACCCTGTGGATCACTTCTGTGTCTCTGCTGGACAGTGGCACAGGAAAATAACTTTCTTGGGTGGCGTAAGCTATGGTACCTTGCTGGCTAGGCTTATGTAGGCCATTGGGCCGATAGCCTAGTACCTATCTATGAACCTATGAACCTATGTATAAATATACACACACACACACACACACACACACACACACACACACACACACACACACACACACACACACACACACACACACACACACAAACACAATACTGGGAAAGTCCAACGGGTAGAAAACCATTTTCAGCGGAGGTCCAGGAGAAGAGTTCCAAATTATTACAAAACATTTTAAGAACAATAATTTTACAGTCTTCAAAACTATAACAAAAACATCTGCCATTTAAATGATTATAATAAATTCGACAAAAAAATTGGTTAAAAATGTTTAAACAAGTGTGGTAGTTGTAATGTTTGTAGGTTTATTTTAGAAGGGCCAGTCGTTAATTTGAGTCACTTAACGTATATTATTAAAGTACCAGGGTATATTAACTGTAAAAACAAAGGATTAGTTTACATAGGGGTATGTTTGAATAGTACGTCATTTTACATGGGGATGACTACGCGGTCCTTATGTGTTAGAATTAGGGAACATTATTATAGCATAAAAAAAGATTATAAAATGCTTTTTGTAAGCATACAGTGAAATGTCCAATTTATAATAAGTTTTTGTTTTTCTGTTTTGGAACAGGGTGTTAGTGATCTGAGGGGGTGGGGATTTTAAGACTGAGTTAGAGGAAAACAAAGCCTTATGGCAAATTAAATTAAATTCAGACAAAGAACCTGGATTGTCTGATGTTAACATTAAATGTTTTTTTTTACATGCAGGGTGTGTTTGTATAAGTAATATGTATACAAGTTTTTTTAAATGAGAATGGTTTTAATAATTGATGGTGGTTTAACATAATTGATGGTGGTTTTTCATTGGCTGAGAGTTGTATTTAAACTTGCTGCTTGTAATATTGTGTATTCTAATGAAGTCTTGGACAAAAGTGGAAAATAAAAAAGTTGTCTATGCTAAAACAACTTGTTCCTTTGTTCTTTGGCTCAGTTCCAGTTTTTTATTTTCTTTGTGGTTTTACTGGAATCTTAGATTGTTTCTGGTTATATATTCAAGGTATAGTTGCTATGCTGAACTATTTCCTGTCCCTCAGTAGGAAAAATAAACTGCATTACCCAGTACTACAGCTTGTTATGTATCTGAGACACTAGTATATTTGTAAATGAAGTCCAGGGTTAGCTTTGGGCAGCACTTAAACCCAAACAACTAAAAATCTTCCTTCAGACCCATACTGCAGTGTGAACTGTATCACAGCTCAACTGAACAATTAATTTACAGTTTTTTTATTTATTTATTTACTGACTTTTGATTACTGAGAAAGTCCAATGGGTAGAAACCCATTTTCAGAGGAGGTCCAGGAGAAAAGCTCCAAATTATTACAAAACATTTTAAGGACAATAATTTTACAGTCTTCAAAAATAAAACCCAAACATCTGCCATTTAAATAATTATAATAAATTAATGGCACAGTGGAAACAGGCACAGACAAAGCCCAATAATAAAACCAAGTATTTAATGAAGCGCTTTTCGTTATTGTAGATACAGTAACTTCATCAGATAACATTTGAACATTTTTTAAAACACATTTAAATAAAGTCTTTAAAACATCATATGACCTCATTAAGCCAACCAGAACAGTGCACTTGGAAAAAAATCGCAATGCAGAACACAAAATTAAAGGGATACAAGCGTCAAAAGATTACTGTCAAATGCTGTAGCGTAATTAAATGAAACTTGAAATCTTAAAAATAATCACTACACTAATTTTAACTCCAGTCATTTAAAACAGTTTTAACCTGTTTAACAACTATTTGTCAACAACAAAATTATACATCTGGCTAGGTAATTCATCAGTGCTGACTGCCATTTTTCACTCTCTTTAGATGTTTAAAACTAATTTTACCTCCTCAAACTTTTAAGTTTTAACAGACACAAAATGTTACATGCCTCATTTTGTCCGGGGTTACTAAAGGCATTCAATACTAGCTGCCAATATAATTTTAACTCTTCAAGTTGTAATGAAACTGGACCTCCTCTTACAGCCACTTGTACTTGATCAATTCTTTAAAAGAAAAAGTGTGCCCTTCATACATTTGAGAGTGTCTAGCCAGGGCATTATCTATCTTTTTCCTATCAATAGCGTACATGTGCTCGTATATTCTCTCACGTAGCCTACGTTCGGTTTTGCCTACGTAAAATGATGTACATGATTTACACTTAGCCAGGTACACTACAGATCTTGAGTTACATGTTAATTTAAGGTTAAGGTAGTACTTATTATTCACTATGAACATCCTTCTTATCTCAATCAATTTACAAAATCTACACATATCACAAGGTAACATACTGGCTTTCCTGTCCACTTGTTTGTGGTGATTACTTTCTAGCAAGGTTTTAAGGTTGCTAACTCTCCTGAATACTATTTGGTGAAGTCCCCAATTTTTCTACCAAGAGTTTGTCATTTATTATTAGTTCCCAATTTTTAAAAATGATATGGATAACTAAGGGACTATCCAAATTGTAAGTGGTGATAAAACTGCCCTTATAGTTAAATGAAGTTCGTGGTTCAGGTGGTATTGTATTGTGTCCAGACAGTGTGTTGGTTGTATAATCAAAATCAACACATGTCTCTAAATACTGAACACCTTTGTATAAGATAGGAGTGATGATTCCATTGTCCCTTTTATATCAAACTTCCTCAACTAAAGCATTTATTAGCTCAACCGGATAGCCACATTTCAAAAACACACCGCTCAAACATACACATTCAGCTGAAAAATCAGACTCAGGTGATACCATTCTAGCTGCTCTTATAAGTTGGCCCTTAACAATAGAGCGCTTCTGTGAGAAAGGGTGATCACTTGAGAAGTGTAAAAAAGAGTTACAGTAAGTCTTTTTCTTAAAAATATTAGAAACCAGCCTAGAGTTAATGACATCCTTGGTTAACTTGACATCTAAATAGTCAATCGACAGACTGTTAAAGTTGAAAGTAAACTCAAAAAACTCTTTTGTACTATTTAAGTAATCAACGAGTGTTTTTGCATCTGTAAAGTCACCACAAAAGGCTATAAAGATGTCATCCAAAAATCGAGTATAGTACACAATTTTAGCCATGTGTGGTAAGCTCTTATAAATAAACTCTCTCTCCCAATAGGCCATTACTAAATCAGCAAAACTGGCCCCACATGGTGAACCGATAGCCACGCCTGTCCTTTGCAAATAAAATTTTTGATCAAACATAAAATAATTATTGGTGAGAATGATGTCTGAAAGTTCTTCTACCAATTGAATTTCTTGTACAGGCACACCTTTAGATTTCAGCAGTAGACTCACCCATTCAATACCTGTTTCATGTGGAATAGAAGTGGAAAGATCCCTGACATTAACTGTTACCTCCTCAAACTTTTAAGTTTTAACAGACACAAAATGTTATATGCCTCATTTAGTCCGGAATTACTAAAGGCATTCAATACTAACTGCCAATATAATTCTAACTCTTTAAATTGTAATGAAACTGGACCTCCTCTTACATCCACTTGTACTTGATCAATTGCTTTAAAAGAAAAAGTGTGCCCTTCATACATTTGAGAGTATCTAGCCAGGGCATTATCTATCTTTTTCCTATCAATAACGTACATGTGCTCGTATATTCTGTCACATAGTCTACGTTCAGTTTTGCCTACGTAGAACGATGTACATGATTTACACTTAGCCAGGTACACTACAAATCTTGAGCTACATGAGGGGGGCTTGTTATACTTGATCAATTTGATTACAACAATAGAATGTACTTACTGTTGGAAAGTGATGCTTATACTTGTGCCTCTCTTAATGAGGTTAACATAGCTTAGAACCGTATTAAAGGTTACCTTAATGATCTCTTTATTGAGGCAAAGATTGATATTGATACTTATAACTATATAGTAGTTTCCTTTCCAAAGACGCCTGTTATGTTTGGTATACCCAAAGTACACAAAAACCTTCAAAATAAAAGTCACAAATGAAAACTGAAATAACACCAGGAAAGATAGACGAGATCCACACAGTCTTTATATTAAGCGCTTTCGTTTTTTAATAAAACCTTCCTCAGAATACACATCCACAATGAATCAAACCCTTTTTATATAAACACACCCCTTCTTAATTGATGACATCACAATAAACTACTTCAATTCAATTACATTAAATTAAATTAAGTCAATACAGCCCCATTGAGTCATCTAAAATATTATTAGATACATTTCAAACCATGTTCCAATTACATAAAAGAACATATAAATACATCATGTCATACAAGCCACAGATAATTTCCTAGCTTTTTGTTGCTGTAATTCACAAATAACCCTCAGATTTTAATCTAAGGGTAGAACTAACAGATATATTTGTATTTAGGCCTGGAAATAATGTTGCATTAGTTCTTAATTGCCATCTAAGTTCCCTGTTTTCCAAAAAATCATTCAGGGGACCGCCTCTATCTCCTACTGTAACTTGTTCCAACACTGAAAATCTAAAATTGTGTCCCTCATTGTTAATAATATGCACCGCCAAAACATTTTTCAATTAAGAAGGGGTGTGTTTATATAAAAAGGGTTTGATTCATTGTGGATGTGTATTCTGAGGAAGTTTTTATTAAAAAACGAAAGCACTTAATATAAAGTCTGTGTGGATCTCGTCTATCTTTCCTGGTGTTATTTCAGTTTTCGTTTGGGACTTTGGTTTTATTGTACGAGGATTATGGAAGGAGTAGACGGTGGAGATCCACCTACACTTGGTTCATTGGCTTCGTCTTTGCACAATCTTAACTGCACAGTTGGAAATTTGGTTTCTCTCATGGAAAAACTGACTCAACATGAAAGAGGAGGTTTGCAGGTACTACAAGTGGCTCATTCTAGTCGCACTTACAACAACGTTGCAGGGGATGAGTCAAGTAATTTTGACATCACACCAGCACAACGCCAACATGGAAGAAGTAAAAATGCTTCAGTGAGGGAAGACGAGCGGTTTTCCCCTAATGAAAGTGTACCAAACAGCAACTTACCCTTCAACGGAAGGAAAACTTTAAGTCAATGGCTGGAAGGGGACTGTGAATGGGGTACCGCATCATTAAAACATCGTGACAATAACGGCTCATTTCAGGAGCAGCTTAGTGAACTGGAAAGCCTTATTTTTGGATATCAAAAACTGCAACTAGAAAATAGTTATTTACGTGAGTGTAAACAGAGAGAACTGGTGCCAAAAGTACTTCGACTATGGCGATACCCGACACGTTTGGTCAAAAATTCAGATTTACATGTGGAACTTATTGCAATGTTCAACCGACATGGTTGTGAACTTTTGGACTGCCTTATTAATGATAATGACAAAAAATGGTAAAATTAAATGATAAAATTAAACAGGTAAATAACAGTGTACAATCTGATTTACTTTTTGAGTTTAACAAAGTGAAGTTTGACAGTATATTTAAGAATGTTGATCAATTTATTTCTGACTTAAAATACAGAAAAGAAAATAAGCTTAGAAGGGATGAAAAGGAGTATGCTGAACAGAGAGCATACCCCCCACCCCCTTTAAGTCAAAGAAAGATTTATAATAATTATAACCACCACCAGGACTATAGTCATATATCTGAAGGGGAACTTGGTGATGGTAATGGATATGATAATGATGAAAATGACCCTGGTTTGAACCCTTTAGAATTTCCCCCTCTGAGGAGATCCGAACAAATCAGGAATCAGAGAGGGGGAAGGGGGCAACATCACCCCAATTACAACTACAGGGACAGGGGGAAGGGGAGAATGTATTAGATGTATTGGAAAAACTTTTTTTTGGAAAATGGTTTTGTAGAAATGTTTAATGACACTTTAGAAGTCCCACATGTTTTGCATAATGCAAGGGATGCTGTAGACACCTCTGTACAGATTATATCCAGCAGCAATGGTGAAAATATACAATTATAGTGATTGTGTATTGGACAAATGTATAGCGAACATCTTTGAAAGAGGATTGTCTTTTGTTGCAAGTAAAAGAGGAGTTGTAGATGAAGCGTTAGTAGATTTAAAATTGTATACAAAAAGTTGAATTTTCAATTTTGTTTTAAGGAAGGACTGCATGATATTAATAGTAGTAATAATGTATGTAAAAGACCTAGTGCATTTAACCCTCTATTATGCCCCATTGTGCAGATGTTTGAAAAAATGTGCGAACATGATATACGCATGCTGTACAAATTTAGTGGCAGTACAATTTATGATGAAAACAACCTGAAAAAACAAGAGATGGAATTATTACAAAATCTATGCAATAACAACAAGATTAGAATTATGAAACCGGACAAGGGGGGTGGGTTAGTTATAATGGATAACAATTCATATATTGATAAAATGTTTGGGATCCTTCATACAGATACATATTGTCAAATGAGCGTGAACGAGAAAAATATACTTTATAGGAAAGTTGATATTATGTTGGAAGAACTTCTTTTAAATAGACAAATTACATTTGATGAATGGTCCTACATGATAGTTAAACATCCGAAAATTCCTACTACTTTTGGTATACCAAAAGTGCATAAGGATCTCAATAACCCGCCCCTCAGACCCATTGTCGACGCAAAGGCTTCAAAAATATATTATATTGCCAGTTTTACAGATGTACAACTAAAAAATATTTTACAAGACTGTAATTGGATAGTGAAGGATTCGTGGGACTTGCTTAAGAAAATTAACAAGAATATGTATAATCATAGTTTAATTTTCGTGACAATTGATGTCAAAGATTTATTTTCTGTTATTCCCCATGACACTGGGACTGAATGGTTTTATCTATTTTTATGCCAACATACAAAGATGGGGCATGATAGAATTCTTACATTAAGGAGCCTCATGGAGTTAATTTTGGACACCAATATTATTGTTTTTCAAGAACAACTGTTTAAACAAAGTAAAGGTGTAGCCATGGGGGCTACTTGTGCACCCATTTTCGCTAATGTAGTCTTAGCATTCTGGGAGAAGGAATTCATTTTCACTAGTAAATATGCAAAATCATGGCAATATTATGGGCATTATTTGGATGACATAGTTATTTTATGGAATGATAGTAAGGATATGTTAAACGAATTCCTCGAATTCATTGGCATAAGTACAGGATTTTTGGAATTTTCTCACACTATTTCGTATGAGAAAATTGACTATTTAGACATTACTATAAGTAAAAATAGAATGAAAAGTTGTTTTGAAATGACTATTTTTAGGAAACCTACCTATTCAAATACACTTCTACATTTTACCAGCTTTCATCCTATCCATCAGAAGAAGTCATTAATAAAAGGACAAGGAGTCAGACTAGCAAGAATGGTTTCAGACTTCCATGAGTTCTTAGGTCAAATACAAATTCTTAAAGGTATGTTGGTTAGTAGAGGTTATCCTAAAGAATTTGTAGAAAATATATTAAAGGAGGTGGTTTCCAAGAGTGAACAAGGAATATTTTTTCCATTGTTGGGTAAGGGTCCAGACAGTTTGGTTGTAGGTACACAAAGTTCCCAAAGACAGAATATTAAGTTGTTTCATAGAGCTGGTATTTTCAAATACAATCAACAGTTTAAAAGTATTAGGAATATTATTCAGTGGAACTAGAATTTATTTAACACTAAAAGAATTTTTGGATATAGTGGGAACAGAACCTAATATTATATATAAAAAGGACACTACTATTAAAAACATGTTGGAAAGGGTACAAGAAATTCATCCTGGGACCAAGGGGATGTTTAAATGCAGATTTTGTATGCAGTGCAAACACATTTTAGAAGGAACGGAGTTGTTTATCCCAAATTATGGGAAATACAAATATAAGAAAAAATTTAGTTGCAGCAGTAAAGCTGTTGTTTATATAGGGACATGTTGTTTATTTAGAGAAATTTTAGACAGATTGTAAAGAAATTAAAGGTAACTTTTTCTAAAACAAATAGGAATTGCAGTATGAAGTGAGGGAAAACAGGTTTATGGTATATTTAGAGAGAAAGTCAGGGAAGAGAATTAGATAGCAGTAAGGGAAAAAGGGAGAGTGCGGAAGTATAAGGAATGAAAAGATACTTGTTCACATTTATGGATATAGTTTATCCTGGTTTTGAGCAAGAAGAGAGACAGATTTTAGATAGGAAGACTTCAGTGTGGTTTTGAAAGATGGAAGGGAGGGTATAGACCTGATGGATAAAAGTAAGGAGTTCTAGGCCTTAGCAACCTTGTACGAGTACAGCCAATGCCCAGCAGATTTGCTAGGTTTGTAGACAGGAGTTTTTGGTCACTGGATTGCAGTGACCAACTGGGAACATAGTTGTGTAGAATGTTTTTTCAGTCGTGGACAGGCTGATGGATGCTGGATAATTTTGTAGGTGGTAAGAAGTCGTGTACATGTTAGTTAATGTGGCATTTATAACCAAGTAGGGCTTTTCAGCGCTATACATTATTGGGTTCTGAAAGGGTTATGTGCTGCAAATTTAGTAACTTTGTTATGGCATTGTTCAAGTTTTAATTTTTGTGAAGCCTGGAGGTTAGTAAGGATGGCAGCACCATAAGGAAGAGTGGGGAGGAGTTAAGTAGTGGCAAGTGTTTTAGTTGTGTCAGTGAGAAGGTTTTTGGCTCTGTAAAGCATCCCTGGTTTTTGAAGAGTTTTATTATGCAATTTTGTATATGCAGGTCAATCATCCACTATTACCCTAATAGTTTGCTTTGAGAAGTGACTTCAATTGGTGTATTATAAAGAGAGAGGGCTTTAAATTTTGTTTTTTCACGAGAGAGGGATTTGGGGAAAAAAGTAGTAATTTGGTCTTTTTGGGGTTGAGCATGAGTTGTGAGTTATGAAGCCATGTTTCAGTGGCTGTTAAAGCTTCCTGAGTAATTTTTTGAGGGATGCAATGTTGTAAGAAGTGCAAATCAGAGTGGAACCATCTGCATATTATATTAGAGTGATCTGTTGTGTGGAAGTATAGAGGGCATTGGTGAAAATGTTAAAGAGGAGGGGACAAAGGATAGAGCCTTGTGGTACATCAGTGGTGACTGGGAGATAAGGGGAGAGTGTGAAGTTTATAAACAAGATATTGAAAAACAAGAAGGTATAAGAGTATCCAGTTTGGGGATGTTGTGGGGTTCTAATCCTGATATAAGTAGAAGTGATGGAGGTGTACTAGCAATAGGTATTGTGTTTTACAGACTGTGGCTCTGTGTCCCATACTGTTATCAGCTTTGTCTTGTTTTAATTCCACATTTGCTTGGTGCAGTGGATTTTTACGGTGCCGAGTTGCCAGCCCGACGCCCAACCTTCAACGAAGGCATGCCCATTCACGCTCACACCTACCTTCATGTCTTTAACGTCACTTGACCGTGGGGAGGACATGCAGACCCCACACAGAAGGCACTCCAGCTGAGAATTGAACAGGAGTACCTCTTCCTGTGAGGCAACAACGCTAACAGCTGCACCATCATGGCCTAATTTTGTAAAATGACCCTCACTGCTTCATCTTTTTGCCCTAGCCCTCATAAAACCTTTGCTTTTCTGTGAAACCATTGTTGTTTACAGCTAGTAAATGCAAGATTATACAAATTCAGTTATATCATTTTAAATGAAACACAGACATCCTCATTTATATATAGTGGGGAGGGGGCTTTAAACTGTGAATGGTGAAAGGTTGGTAACCTCAGAATGAAATATTCTACACTATAACAGAAGATGAAGCAATAAGGTTTTCGCCATACCTTTCAACTGCACAGAAGTTCGCTAATACAAAACCTATAATTCCATCGCTTTTATAACTTTGTAAGATCAATATTTTTGAGCCCCCCTTATTTATGGCTCTACCTAGATTGCTTACGATAAGAAGTTGAGAAGAACGGTTGATGTTTCTTCAATAAATAATCCACCCAACTATCCCCAATCCTATTTTTCACCATTTGTACAAGCTGTAATATATAATGTTGTGTGCTCAGTCATGAACAGGGCCAGTTGGTGGTGTTTACAGGTTTGCTCATCCAAATGCAAAGCAACAAATATGCTCAATATGGGTATTGTTGCACACTTGGGCTACTAAACAGCATTCGTTTGCTAGGCTACTAGCCTCAGATGACACTAAGAAGCAATATAACTATGCAGACCTCCCAAGCTGTTGTTCAACACATGACTTGGTTATGTCATCTAGTATAGGCTCACCCACAGTCTTACATACATCAGACTTGTGCCATGACACATATTAAGTACTGTGTTCTGTAGTCCTTGTACTTAGGGAGGGGTTCTAATCTCACTGTGGTCAAGTGTGTGTGTGTGTGTGTTTAAACAAGAGTAGAAGTGTGTATCCCAGTCTGACTTCCCAAATGGCATGGTTTAGCATTGTTTTGCTGCTTGCACACACACACACACACACACACACACACACACACACACACACACACACACACACACACACACGTAAGTTCCAAGCAGGCCTCCGAACACTGGTCACCCACATGTCCTGCTGATGTCATCTACTATAAGATCACCTGCAGTCCTATTAAAATCAGACTTGTGCTACAGTGTGTGGGTTAATTCCTGTATTCTTTAGACTGTAAACCTAGATAGGTAGGAGTTCTATCCTCACTACACTCAACTTGGTGTGTACGTGCGTGTGAATATGTATGCGTACAAGTGAGTGTGTGCGTGCATGTGTATGCATGTGTGTGCGCATGTGTATGTGTGTGTGTGTGTGTGTGTGTGTGTGTGTGTGTGTGTGTGTGTGTGTGTGTGTGTGTCTGTGTTTGTCTCCATAAAGTAGACTGGAAGTGTGTATCCCACACTGACTTCTCAAATGATGTGGTTTTGCACTGTGGTGTTTGCACAAACATCCAGTCAAAGCAGGCCTCCAAACTCTTGTCCCCCACATGGCTTGCTGATGTCATCTACCATAAGATCACCTGCAGTCCTGATAAACTCAGACATGTGCTGTGGTGCATGTGTTAAGTTCTGTGATCTGTAGTACATGAACCTAGATAGGTCGGAATCCTGTTCTCACTGCAGCCAACTTGGTGTGTGTGTGTGTGTGTGTGTGTGTGTGTGTGTGTGTGTGTGTGTGTGTGTGTGTGTGTTTCCAGAAAGAAGACTGGGAGTGCACATCCCTCATTGACTTCTCAAATGATGTGGTTTTGCTCTGTTTTGGTGCTTGTACAAACATCAGTCAAAGCAAACCTCCAAATACTTGTCCCCCACATGGGCTGCAGATGCCATGTAGTATAAGATCACTTGCAGTCCTATTAAAATCAGACCTGTGCAATGATGTGTGTGTTAAGTATTGTGATATGTAGTCCATAAACCTAGATAGGTAGGGGTTCTATCCTTACTGTAGCCCACTTGGTGTGTGTGTGAGTGTGTGTGTGTGTGTGTGTGTGTGTGTGTGTGTGTGTGTGTGTGTGTGTGTGTGTGTATATGTGTGTGTGTGTGTGTGTGTGTGTGTGTGTGTGTGTGTGTGTGTGTGTGTGTATGTCTTTGTCTCCATAAAGAAGACTGGAAGTGTGGATCCCAAACTCACTTCTCCAATGGCACAGGTTTGCACTATTATGGTGTTTGCACAAACATCCAGTCGAAGCAGGCATCCAAACTCTTGTATCCAACATGGCCTGCTGTTGTCATCTACTATAAGATCACCTACAGTCCTGGTAAAAGTCAGATTTGTGCTGTGGTGTGCGCAAGAAGTACTGTGATCTGTAATATGTAAAGTTAGATAGGTAGGGGTTCTAGCCTCACTGCAGTCAACTTGGTGTGTGTGTCTTCATAAAGAAGAGTGGAAGTGTATATCCCACAGTGACTTCTCAAATGGCATGGTTTTGCACCATTTTGGTGCTTGCACAAACATCCAGTCGAAGCAGACCTCCAAACTCTTGTCACCCACATGGCCTGCTGATATCATGTACTATAAGATCACCTGCAGTCTTGTCAAAATCAGACTTGTGCCATGGTGTGTGCATTATGTACTGTGTTCTGTAGCCAGTACACTTAGATAGGTATGGATTATATTCTCACTGCAGTCAACTGTGTGTGAACTGTTGGTGGATTGTACACAGACCATTTTATAGCAGCCTATGGGACACTGTCCTCTTGTCTTCAACAGACACTGCTGACATCATCAGCGATATCGGATTATTGGATATGTATACATCACAACAGGCCATGGTCACACACTTGCCTGACAAATGGTTAGATGTCACCTCATCCTATATAAGACAGATGACAGTGACATTCCTATTATTGTATGCACCTTTGCTTTTCTGTGAAACCATTGTTGTTTACAGCTAGTAAATGCAAGATTATACAAATTCAGTTATATCATTTTAAATGAAACACAGACATCCGCATTTATATATAGTGGGGAGGGGGCTTTAAACTGTGAATGGTGAAAGGTTGGTAACCTCAGAATGAAATATTCTACACTATAACAGAAGATGAAGCAACAAGGTTTTCGCCATACCTTTCAACTGCAAAGAAGTTCACTAATACAAAACCTATAATTCCATCGATTTTCTAACTTTGTAAGATCAATATTTTTGAGCCCCCCTTATTTATGGCTCTACCTAGATTGCTTACAATAAGAAGTTGAGAAGAACGGTTGATGTTTCTTCAATAAATAATCCACCCAACTATCCCCAATCCTATTTTTCACCATTTGTACAAGCTGTAATATATAATGTTGTGTGCTCAGTCGTGAACAGGGCCAGTTGGTGGTGTTTACAGGTTTGCTCATCCAAATGCAAACCAACAAATATGCTCAATATGGGTATTGTTGTTGCACACTTGGGCTACTAAACAGCATTCGTTTGCTAGGCTACTAGCCTCAGATGACACTAAGCAATATAACTATGCAGACCTCCCAAACTGTTGTTCAACACATGACTTGGTTATGTCATCTAGTATAGGCTCACCCACAGTCTTACATACATCAGACTTGTGCCATGACACGCGTTAAGTACTGTGTTCTGTAGTCCTTGTACTTAGGGAGGGGTTCTAATTTCGCTGTGGTCAAGTGTGTGTGTGTTTAAACAAGAGTAGAAGTGTGTATCCCAGTCTGACTTCCCAAATGGCATGGTTTAGCATTGTTTTGCTGCTTGCACACACACACACACACACACACACACACACACACACACACGTAAGTTCCAAGCAGGCCTCCGAACACTGGTCACCCACATGTCCTGCTGATGTCATCTACTATAAGATCACCTGCAGTCCTATTAAAATCAGACTTGTGCTACAGTGTGTGGGTTAATTCCTGTATTCTTTAGACTGTAAACCTAGATAGGTAGGAGTTCTATCCTCACTACACTCAACTTGGTGTGTACGTGCGTGTGAATATGTATGCGTACAAGTGAGTGTGTGCGTGCATGTGTATGCATGTGTGTGTGCATGTGTATGTATGTGTGTGTGTGTGTGTCTGTGTTTGTCTCCATAAAGTAGACTGGAAGTGTGTATCCCACACTGACTTCTCAAATGATGTGGTTTTGCACTGTGGTGCTTGCACAAACATCCAGTCAAACCAGGCCCTCCAAACTCTTGTCCCCCACATGGCCTGCTGATGTCATCTACCATAAGATCACCTGCAGTCCTGATAAACTCAGACATGTGCTGTGGTGCATGTGTTAAGTTCTGTGATCTGTAGTACATGAACCTAGATAGGTAGGAATCCTGTTCTCACTGCAGCCAACTTGGTGTGTGTGTGTGTGTGTGTGTGTGTGTGTGTGTGTGTGTGTGTGTGTGTGTGTGTGTGTGTTTCCAGAAAGAAGACTGGGAGTGCACATCCCCCACTGACTTCTCAAATGATGTGGTTTTGCTCTGTTTTGGTGCTTGTACAAACATTAGTCAAAGCAAACCATAATACTTGTCCCCCACAAGGGCTGCAGATGCCATGTAGTATAAGATCACTTGCAGTCCTATTAAAATCAGACTTGTGCAATGATGTGTGTGTTAAGTATTGTGATATGTAGTCCATAAACCTAGATAGGTAGGGGTTCTATCCTTACTGTAGCCCACTTGTTTTGTGTGTGTGTGTGTGTGTGTGTGTGTGTGTGTCTCCATAAAGAAGACTGGAAGTGTGGATCCCAAACTCACTTCTCCAATGGCACAGGTTTGCACTATTATGGTGTTTGCACAAACATCCAGTCGAAGCAGGCATCCAAACTCTTGTATCCAACATGGCCTGCTGTTGTCATCTACTATAAGATCACCTACAGTCCTGGTAAAAATCAGATTTGTGCTGTGGTGTGCGCAATAAGTACTGTGATCTGTAATATGTAAAGTTAGATAGGTAGGGGTTCTAGCCTCACTGCAGTCAATGTGGTGTGTGTGTCTTCATAAAGAAGATTGGAAGTGTATATCCCATAGTGACTTCTCAAATGGCATGGTTTTGCACCATTTTGGTGCTTGCACAAACATCCAGTCGAAGACCTCCAAACTCTTGTCACCCACATGGCCTGCTGATATCATGTACTATAAGATCACCTGCAGTCTTGTCAAAATCAGACTTGTGCCATGGTGTGTGCATTATGTACTGTGTTCTGTAGCCAGTACACTTAGATAGGTATGGATTCTATTCTCACTGCAGTCAACTGTGTGTGAACTGTTGGTGGATTGTACACAGACCATTTTATAGCAGCCTATGGGACACTGTCCTCTTGTCTTCAACAGACACTGCTGACATCATCAGCGATATCAGATTATTGGATATGTATACATCACAACAGGCCATGGTCACACACTTGCCTGACAAATGGTTAGATGTCACCTCATCCTATATAAGACAGATAACAGTGACATTCCTATTATTGTATGCATAAACATAATGACATCTATTTGCAATGGTGAAGGACAGTTTGACACATTAGATCACACAGGAGTCGCTGTGCACTATGATGTGATGCTTGTGGATGATATTGTGATCTGTAGTGAGAGTAAGTAGCAGGTTTAGAAGACCCTGGAGAGGTGGAGATATGCTCTATAGAGGAGAGGAATGAAAGTCAGCAGGACTAAGACAGAATATATGTGTGTGAATGAGAGGGAGGCTAGAGAGGAATGGTGAGGATGCAGGGAGTAGAGATGGCAAAGGTGTATGATTTGAAATACTTGGGATCAACAGTTTAGAACAATGGTGAGTGTGGAAGACAGGTGAATAAGAGAGTGCATGCAGGGTGGAATGGGTGGAGAACAGTGTAATGAGTGATTTTTGACAGATGGGTACAAATAAGAGTGAAAGGGAAGGTCTACAAGATGGTAGTAAAACTAGCTTTCTTATATGGGTTGCAGACGGTGACACTGACAAAAAGACAGGAGTCATAACAGGTGTTGGCAGAGTTCCAGGTGTTAAGATTTGCATCGGGTGTGCTGAGAATGGACAAGAGTATTAATCCGTGTATTAAAATGTCAGCTCAGGTTGTACGGTTTGAAGACAAAGCCAGAGTGGTGGGATTGTGTTGGTTTGGCCATGTGCTGAGGAGTCATGCTGGGTATATTGGGAGAAGGATGCTAAGGATGGAACTGCCAGGTAAGAGGAAAAGAGAAAGGCCTAAGATAAAGTTTATGGATGTGGTGACAGAGGGCACGCATGTGGTTGCTGTGACAGAGCGAGATGCAGAGGACTGGTGGAAATGGAAGCAGATGATCTGCTGTGGCGATCCCTAATGGTACTATACAAAAGAAGAAGAAGAAGATATCTGTGTTCGGAGAAACCCCATCTGTACACTTGTGGCAGGAGTGTGCAGTAGGGGTATCTATTTGAAGGTTAGTGTTTCTGGACTCAGTTTGAGCTTTAACAGTGTGTCTTTGTATTACATTATCTGCTTTGGATTGTGTGCAGAGGCTGTAACACTTTCCCTTATATATGCAGAAATGTCAGTATACTTATTTTCAAATACAATCAGTTACTGCTATGTAGCAGAGCAAATCTAGCTATCTGAACCTCTGTTACATAACAAGCAGCAATTTAACCACTTACGTATCAATAACAGAAGTATTGATCGACCTTATGAAGGACCTCCTAATGTACACTCTCTAGATTAGTCCCCTAAAAATAGCAGTCGGATCACATATCCCTCCTTTTTGCATTCAAACACCAGGTTCAAACCTCCCATTATCACCTATCATTTTCCTCTGTTTCCCCTGCTAGCATAGTTGACATGAGTTTTTGACTCAGTGCAGATAATGCACTATGTGCAGTGAACAGCCTGCATCTCCATCATTGAAGTACAATTTTCTAGAGATCCACCTATAGTAGGAATCTGGAATCAGTTTTCTCTTGCTTCCAGAAGAGCAACACTAAACAGGTTGTCTGCTCACATACGTTGACTGTTACTCATAATATGCACCCAGCACAAACCAACCAATACAGCAGACACATCCTTAACACAATCATGCTACACCCAAAGCAGACAATACACATAAGAAATATTATCACCAGTGTCTCACTGTAGAAGTGCTTAAGGCAATCAGCATCTATTCCAAAGGTTTTCACAATAGTCAACTGTATAGTGAGACATACAGATGCCCCACTCACCAGCTTAAACAAGATTAAATTTAGTGTCAATTGTTTGGCAGAGGTTGTCATCACAGCATACATGCAATCAAGTCTCCTAACAACAGGTCCCGCTCTTAATCCAGCATGCTTCATGTTGGTATGCACTACTTGAGACATGACTATATGAAATATATGAACACAGACATGAATGAACTATCTAAATATGGGTCCCAGCCAGGTATGTCCTTATGTCTGAGCAGCATTATACCTTTGCCTAGGATGATACCACTATGTAAAGAACAACAGATGTTCTGAAATTGCCTAAGTTTCTGGTGTCATTCTAAGGTGATACAATATCTGTCAGTGTGGGAATGACATGGTGGCTAGAGCAGACTGCTTTGCCAGACATAATCCTTTTATTAGCAAAGTCACAAAAGCAGAACTACCAATATGAGAATATACAGATCCAGCAAAATAAAGGTCATGCTGCTAAACCCTAAGAGTTCACATCTTAAACCGCACTCTCTGTAAGCACTCTTTGCAGTGAAGATGTTGATGTCTGTGCAGTCACAGAAACCTGGTTCAAGGCTGCAGTAAGTTCTCTGGCATTGCAAGACTACAATGCCTTCTAAACATAGAGACAGTAAATGGAAGTTGTGTGAACCATAAGAGGTGTTGTATCTATTTACATTGAAGATAATTATGACTCAAGACTGGTTAGAGAAGATAACTATATGGAATCATTCTATGTCCATTGCACTCTGGGTAGGAAACCTCTTCATATTATAACCATTAATAGGTCACCATCCATAAACACGAAAGACCACATAGCTTATTTATTACTACATGGAACAATTAAAGTAGAACAGAACAACCCCAAGTAGGAGTGAGTGAAACTATTCATCCATTCATTGGGATAATTATAGGACAATAAACTCACTTGGGCAATATTACCTGGAGTTTGTGAACTGAAATGCCATGGAAGAAATAGTGCACCACTCCACAAGATTATCTCATATTCCAGACCGGTTCCTCAGCAATATGAGTGAACAATGTAATGGCACATGTGTAGTGCCTGCACTGTTAATCCAATCATAAGGTGGTATGTTTCAAAGTAGATATAGCTGCTAAACTCCCCAATGGAGGAGTCAAGTTCAAAAAGATCATCCAAGGTAACTACACCCTCCTAAGGGATGGTCTAATCTACTTCCAGGCCCCAGTTTCCACAAGGGATATTGAAAGCTATAGTAAGTTACTAACTGATGCCCTGTCTACCTAGCTACACAAATTTATACACACAACCGTGCCTGATATGTTCAAATAAAGATCCTCCAGAAAATACAAACCATACTGGTGGATGTCTGTCATTACTATATTATACAGTAAGTGAACGAAGCTGCTGTTTACAAATACAGCATTGAGAAACCCGTACAGGAAGGCCACTCTCCTAAGCATAAACATGCAAATAAGACATAATGAAAAACCCTCACAGAGCAACTATGCTAATAATTTACAAAACATCTACAAACTGATATATATAACTTGGATGTATTTGGAACTAATTGTGTATGGTATCACACACACTGACCCAGTGTAAATTCCAAACCTGCTAGTAGACACGTTTGGCTGAAAAGTGTCTCCCCGCTCACCATCAAACCTACTGTAAGCCATGTGTGCAACATCACCTCCAACCTGTGGCATATTTATTTATTTATATACTAAGGAAAGTTATTACTACCCTCTCCAAGACTAGGAACACAGTCTCCATAGGACCAGATGGGACACTGGGCTGTGTTTTTCATGTGCTTCAACAGTGAGCTACTTCACTAGGCACCAAATTCAACTACAGTTTGTATACTACTGTTGTCCACACTGACTGGAATACAATGACCATTATCCAACCACACAAGGGATGATAGGCAAAATACAAGTGTAATTATAGACCCATAACTTTATGCAACCTCTGCTGTAAGGCAATGCATGCATCTCAGACACAAGGACATAAGTGACCTCCAAACACTAAATGTGTTCCAGTTAGGTGTTCTCAAGGGTAGCTTGTGGCTGCAAAACCTGGTGGGATTCAAGACTGTGACCAGAGACATACACAAAGTCAAACCTGTGCACACATCCTATTATAACTTGGCCAAGGCCTTCAACACAATCTAACATTCAGACTCAGGGAGGAACTAACCAAGGTGAATATCAAATCCTATATTATCAGTTAGTTTGCAAATGGGATCACAGACAAACAGCATTGAATCACACTGGGGGACCTCACCTCAAGCAGCAGACCTGTCACCTGTGTGGAAACAGAAGTGTCATTGCTATGGCCTCTCATGTTTGACATATACATCTCAGAAGCTGTGTACAAAACAGAGGGTCTGTGGCAAACCATCTCTGTGGCACTAATGACTGCTGACAAAGCCATGGGTGTTACATCAACTTTACAAAAATTCATTAGCATACCCTGTGGTAATAAATGTTCCTGCTTATTATAAAATAACCAAGAATAGAGTGTTCCCCAATTCTGTATTGATAGACCTTGGAACTCATGTTGACTGCATCCTGGGTCTACTGTGAGGAGGAAAGCATTCTACATCTTACATTTGATTAGCAATAGCATTACAATAATAGCAAAATATGTTATCAATCCCCTATACTCACCCTCATCAGCCTTATTAATGAGTATAATCCTCCCTTTGATATCTATTGTACCAGACATCTGCATCAACCTGACAGACCTCAGACATTTCTGAGCAATAAAACATCAGAGGGGCTCCAACATGTGTCTTCTGTGGGTGGACAGAAGTTGTTGTCACTGTGTGCAGTATCATATAGATAGCGATGAGGCAGATTATGTATGCCTTACAGGGCTATGTGTGGATAAAATGGGATGAAAATGCTGCACATCTGTAACTAATGTGGGACTTGAGTCACCTGTTCCAGAGACCTTAATATACACTATGACATACATAGGACATGCTGGAAAATTCAGATACAGCTCTCAATTGTCACTCCTCTGCAGTAGGCTTTAAATCCATGTCAAGCAGAGCACTTCCATTACCCTGTTTAAACACATGCTGGATGACTTGATGTGAAAATGTTGTCTGCCATGAATCACTGCTGCTTCTTTCCTGGAGATGGTTGGTCCTTGCTAGACAAGACTTGGCTATGCATTATATCTGCCTTTGAATATTATATTGTGATGTAACAGCTGTGCTTCTAAACACTATCAGGTCAATACCCTAGTCACATCCTGAGAACCTCGGAACCTATGGTGATGTACATGCAAAAATGAACATTATACTGTATTACCTTTCTGATGAGAGTTGTCTTCAGTGCCGACATACAGTTTTGAGCTTTGAATCTGATGGGTTCACTTTGGATATGCACCCATAAGTTTGTACTAAATCCTTAAAGAGAAATTTAGATATATTAATTAGACATAAGTCATTGTCTGACTTCACAACCCCTACAAAAGCATCCACTATAAACTAGATAAATTATTATGCTAGCAACTGTCTAACTGTCTAAGTACAATCTGACTGACAGGTACAATTATCAGTTCAACAGCACAAAGGGAGGTAATGAATTCATACTAATATACTAATATACTAATATAGATATTCACCCTGTACACATAGCTTTTAGTATCCCTGAATCCAAAAGATGGACAACAGGGATGTGGCACAGTTATAACCACTTGTACAGGGTGTTGTGTGGGGATGCAGGAGGCCTAGGCGGATGCAACAGGTTTACAAGTGTGTATGTGTGTGAGTAAGCAAGGGAAGCAGGCAAGGTGGACCATGTAAATGTTGTGTGTGTGTGTGTGTGTGTGTGTGTGTGTGTGTGTCTGTGGGTGCCCTCAATGTGACATTGGTGTATGAGTATCTGCATGAACACAGCCAAGCTGAGTGCTAGCCATTTGTGTCCATATGTCAGACAGCTGTGAGGTGTGCATGGTAGAGCTGGCAGTTCATTGTCTCCGTCCCCGACCACAAGAATTGGTTCTACAAGGAGTTGCACTGGCACCTCCATGAGCAAGGTCAAATGCTGTGCTACTACCTGAAGGTGACAGATGTCTGCTGGATATGGTTCCTTCACAGGAACACCCAGGACCACAACCCTGTGGCCTGCTATGTCTGGGTGTGGACAGCACACTCCCTGTTGGAGCAGTGGATGCACTGCCACTACGGGAGCATGATCAAGTGCAGCCATGTTGGCTCTCAGCAGATGTAGTTGCTGACCTATGCTCACGAGACCAATGCTCCTCTCCCAGAGACATTCCATCACAGACAATGTGGATTCCATTACAGATACTCTGTGCTCCCCTCACAGACACATCCCTTTCCAACATGTCATAATCGATCCAGGGAATCAACAACACTGTGGAGGCAATCACTGGTGTCAGACTGTGCTGCATCTATAACCCTGAGCATTCTTGTGGAGTTCTTTTCTGAACATGCTTTTGCCTCCATGATGGCCCTAAACATACTTTGAGTAACACATGATGAGACACCTGCAACAGGTTGGGGAGGAACAGCAGGCCTCCTCCGAGCACCCTATCAATCCATCTGCATGGCACCTCACCAACAGTTTTGCTATGACCAGTGTCAACAGTCACCGAAACCACTGTAGCCACACTTCCCTGATCAATGCCCTCGCCCTCAACTGTGCAATATCTATGGCTTCATGTGGACTGGGTATACGTAGGTATACTGGCTGTGTCTGGTAATAATGAAGGGGGTTGCTGGATGTCAACCTCTGTATCAGAATCAGCCTCTGCAATCTCTGGCTGTGCCTCACTTTGGCCACCATCATCATTAGAGTCTGATGAGACACTGACATCAGGTGGCATCAGGGCACAGTACCACTTCTATGTTCACCTGTGATAAAAGGAAGGAAAGCAGGGATACACTAATACCTGCAGCACTGTGCTGCAATATATGTTAAGCAATTTACACTGCTGTCATTGTTACAGACATTTATACCTCTTAGAGCAAGAAATGTGGACAAAGGCCCAAGAATAGGGACCGTTATGACATATTGCCCTTACATACCTAGAAAGTTGATAGAATTATAGGTATTGCTTCACCATGACATTTCTGAAAGGTATGCAGTCTGAATGTGACATCTCTGTCATTATTTTATGTCTCTAGTCACTAATAATTTGTCAGTAATTTGCAAGTCAATCACTATGATCTTAAATACGAACCAGAAGTATGAGTCAAACATCTGGATGTTCAGCAAATATCTGTACAGCTGACAATTAAGCAGACAGTACAGCAATCCATACAGCAGGCCTGATATGACTCTTTAGCAGATATGTTGGAATATTTCTACAATACTGACATAAATGTATTCTGCTTACCAACTGCAGAAGCCCTATATCTGTGAATTCCTGACAGTCCTGAAAAAAGTAAAGGAAGAGGTAATGGCAACAGCACCGCATGTAACAGTATAACAAGGGGTAATACTTTTAATCATCTATATCTGCAGTAATTGCAGTGTTAAGAATGTGGCTGGCAACCTCAAAATGAGCTTAAAACTGCAGCTATCTTAAGTACCTCCACCAAAAAAACAACCTGACACACATATAAAATGTATACACTATTACAGAATGAATGCAACAGTATTCTACTGAAGATCTAACAAAGCATACCTGAAAGCTCTTCCTGAGATGCAGGAGTGCCACCTACATCCAGAACATACTGGCTAATGGATTGCTGGGAGGTTTTCGTGTGTGGTAATGTTTGATTTGTTGATCACGTGCCACTTCAGCTGCACCCCTCCTGCAGCACAAATCATGTCCATGGCTGTGTGTCGCACCTGCTCATAGATGTGATTGTGTCATCCAATTGCATTAAGGTTTTGGACAAATTCGTCCCACAGGACTGCACGTTTTGACATATTGGCCCACCCTCTGGACATCAGGACTGCATGATGTCAGTGTAATGCCTCAATTATGAGGTCATTCCCTGCCTCAGAAAATGGAGGCCTATAACGAGCAGGCATATTGTTTACTGAAAAAAAAATAATGATAACACATATAAGGATCACATAAGTACAAATAAACTGTGTACAGATAAAACAGTAAAGAAAAGCTGTCAGTATTCATCACTTGACTACAACTTAAAGATTCAACAGTGGTCAAAAAATAACAAGGGGGGTACAAAAGAAGGAGAGTAGCAAGAGGAAGATATCTTGTTTGCGCCATAACAGATACTCAACTATGCTCACCCACCCACCCAACACAACAGTCCATTCTAGTTTGTGCCATAGCAGGAACTCATCCCCCCAGACACACAGACAAAATAACAGGCTAAGGAACAATTCAGTTAACCAAACAACAGTGAAATGTTTAAAGTGCTATCAAAGGACCTATCCACAAAGCATGTGTACATAGTTATCACACGGCATTATACCTTTGGCCTAATCTACATCCTCTGTACCCCTCAAATGGCTGGAAAACAAGGCCATGTCATGAGTACAGACAGTTCTAACAAATGCATAAAGATTTTATTCACATTACTACTAAGTACATTCCAGCATATGCATTATGTAGGTAACAAAATGGATACATACCTGATGGAGTACAATACTCCTCTGTTGAAATATAAGGCTCCAAAAGAAATGTGTAACTGAGTTTGACTTATGAAAATACTCTCATCCACATTGGTTTGCCTAGCTACACATTTACCTTTTTATAATGTTGTACAGTGGATGTAAAAAGTGTACACACCCCTGTTAAAATGCCAGGTTTTTGTGATACAAAAAATGAGACCACAATAAATTATTTCAAAACTTTTCCCACCTTTAATGTGACCTATAACCTGTACAATTTAATTGAAAAACAAATCTGTTAGGAGAAAAAATATAAAAAATAAAAAACATACAATAAGCTGGTTGCATAAGTATGCACACCCTTAGACTAATACTTTGTTGAAGCACCTTTTGATTAATTACAGCATGCAGTCTTCTTGGGTAGGAGTCTATCAGCATGGCACATCTTGATTTGGAAATATTTGCCCACTCTTTATTTATTTATTGACATTTGTTAACCGGGTTAGTCCAGCTGGGCTTGTGGCCCGTTTTCAGTGGAGACCCGAGGAGAAAATCTCCAATAATACAAAATATGTAAATAGAGAAAAACTGATAACAAATACATTGACGTGTTAAGAAAAAAGATTATACAATACTATTTAAAAGGCGAAGTAAAAAATATTTACATGAGACAAAATAAAATGTAAACATCAGTAGTTATATCTATCCTAAATGATCACAGTAGTGATTTATATACAGATTTATAGAAAGAGTTTGTTCCAAATAGATATAAGTATAAAGTAGGAATAAGTGTCCTCAAGTAGAGGGGATATTTTGCTGAGAGGTGGTATTGAGAGGGGTACCTAAGGAGTGGAGAGAGGAGTTAAGTTGGAACTAGACAAGGACAGATTTTGGAGTTAAGCAGGTGAATTTTTAATTTTTCTTTAAAGTGGGATGGGTGGATAATGGAACATATGTCTCTAGAAAGTTTATTTCAAGTTTGAGCGATGGAGTGTTTATATAGGAGTTTGCCTACTGCTTTTTTTTGGTTGGGAAGTGTGTAGTAGTTGCTGATTAGAGGTATGAAGAGTACGCAAAGGTGTGTAGATAGAGATAAAGGAAGAGAGAGCAGGGCAGGATGAAGGTTTATAGAGAATGAAGTGTAACATTTGAAGTTGTGATAGCAACAGTAGGTGGGGGAACTCAAGCCAGTGGAGTGATGTAAGGGGTAGGCAGTGATGAGTATTGTACGGAGAGTTTGTGATGAAATCTAGCTATGTTGTGATACGTTTGTTGGAGTTTGTTTAAGGTTGTGGCTTGAATGTTGGTGAACACAGGGGCACCATAAAGAAGGGAGGGGAGGAGGAGAGCTGGAGCAAGGGAAAGTCTAGCATTTAGAGTTAGAATTTTTTTGTTACAATAAAGTAAACCATGCTTCTGGTTTGTCTTTTATGCATTGGAGAAGGTGCATATTAAATTTGAGTTCATCATCGATGATGACTCCTAGCAATTTAGTGTGAGTTTCAGGCTTAATGATTGTGTTATTTGAGGAAGTGATGTAAAAGGAGGATTTGTGATGAGTAAGAGAGCAGGGAAGAAGCAGTAGGAGTTTAGTCTTTTTTGGGTTGAGGATGAGCAAGTTACTGGTTAGCCACTGTTCAGTAGATGAAAAGGTATGTTGAGTGAGTGTATGGAGGTTAGTGATGTCAGAGATGGAGATGAGAGTTGAATCATAGGCATATTGTATGAGGGAGGATTGTTTGCAAGATGAGTGGAGGTTATTAGTGAAGATATTGAACAGGAGGGGGCCCAGGATGGAGCCTTGGGGTACTTCTGTTGGAACAAGTAGGAATGGGGAAGAGGAAGAGAGACATTTAACAGACTGTTGCTTGTTGAGACTAGCAAGTTTAGATAACAGTAGGGGATGCAAAAGCACTCAATGTCTATCAGATTGTGAGGGCATCTCTTGTGCACAGCCCTCTTCAGGTTACCCCACAGATTTTCTATTGGATTTAGGTCTGGGCTCTAGCTGGGCCATTTCAGTACTTTAATTTTCTTCTGATGAAGCCATTCTTTTGTTGATTTGGATGTATGCTTGGGGTCATTGTCATGTTGAAAGGTGAAATTCCTCTTCATCTTCAGCTTTCTAGCAGATGCCTGAAGGTTTTGGGCCAAAAGTGGCTGGTATTTGGAACTGTTCATAATTCTCTCCACCTTGACTAAAGCCCCAGTTCCAGCTGAAGAAAAGCAACCCCAAACATCATACTGCCACCACCAGGGTCTATATCACCATTTCAAATGGTGAAAACTCCAAATGCTGTTTAATCAAACTCAACAGTTCAAAATCCGTAAACAGCGAACTCACGGGCCACCAGTTTGTTTTTCCCAGGGAAAAAAAATCACTGCTCTGTGAAAAAAAAAATTAAGAATTTTAAACACAAACAAAAGGGGGCTGTGTCCCCCACACCCCCCTACTTAAATATACCAACTCTGAGATCGCACCACAATGGAGGAAATAACAAAGCCCCAAAGACGGCCCACCGATTTTTTTCCCTGGGAAAAAAAATCGATGTTCCATGAGTTCGCTGTTTACGGATTTCAAATTGTTGAGTTCAATTAAACAGCGTTCGAAGTTTTCACCATTCAAAATGATGATATAGACCCCCACCACCATGGTGATGCAAAGTGTTGTTTTTCCACCAAACGTACCTTTTGGAATTGTGGCCAAAAAGTTCAGCCTTGGTCTCATCAGACCATAACACATTTTCCCACATGCTTTTGGGAGTCTTGATGTATTGATTTGCAAATTTTAGCCTGGCCTGGATGTTATTCTGTTTAAGAAAATGCTTCCATCTTGCAACCCTACCCCATAGTCCAGACATATGGAGAATACGGGAGATTGTTGTCACTTGTAGTACACAACCAGTACTTGCCAGAAATTCCTGCAGCTCCTTCAGTTTTCATCTTGTCTTTTCATCAATTTTGGAGGGACTGTTGTCCCATATTTTCTCCACTTTTTGCTGGCTGTCTTCACTGTGTTCCATGGTATATCCAATGCTGTGGAAATTTTTTTGTACCCTTCTCCTGACGAATACCTTTCAGCAATGAGATCTCTTTGATGCTTTGTAAGCTCTATGTGAACAGGCTTTTGCTGTAGCAAGCAACTGAGTAAATGTCAGGAAAATCCTACTAGAACAGCTGAACTTTATTTGGGGTTAATCAGAGTCTCATTAATTGATGGCAGGTGTATACCCAAGAAGACTGAATGCTGTAATTAAATCAAAAGGTGCTTCAACAAAATATTAGTTTAAGGGTGTGCACACTTATGCAACCAACTTATTGTACATTTTTTATTTTTAATATTTTTTCCCCTAACAGATTTGTTTGTTTTTCAATTGAATTGTACAGGTTAAAGGTCACATCAAGTGTGGGAAAAGTGCTGAAATGATTTATTGCGGTCTCATTTTTTTGCTAAAGCCAATGCTGCTACCAAGAGCCATAGACAGAGAGGGTGAAGACTTTGCAGACCAACAACACAGTAGAGGAACTGTGGGACCTCTGGCAGCCTTGAGTCAGATACAGAGCCAAAGGCAGGGAACCCATCCCAGTGTAAATTAATGTATGTGTTGAACTTAGTATCATAGCCAAGGTACCTTTAACAAACTACCAGGGGACATGCTTGGTGCTACAACATGACAGAGAGCACATATATATATTTTAACATACGTTCTGAGGAGAGGGTCACAAGAATGCTACAACTGTAACATATATTGCACTGCCGTCCAGTAATGTGTGCCATACATCACAGCCATGTACATATGAGAACACCTGGGAACAGGGTAGAGTCTACATCAACCATAAGGTCTACCACTTGAACAACTGCCAAGACATGTGTAATGGCATGTGAATCATCTGGAATGTGTGTGCTGGAAACACTTTCAGTTAGCATGACTTCCATATGTGGCACATCTCTTAACTGCACTAGAAGTGTGCTATGGGGATATTATATCTCCAAGGCTCACTTAGGAGTGGATGCATACTATGCACTCGAGTCATGGCTGATGAAACCCATCAGAGATATATACACACACACACACACACACACACACACACACACACACACACACACACACACACACACACACACACACACACACTGGGGAACACCTGAATGAGAGACACAGTCCAACCTGTAATGCCATAGAGCATGTTTTTCAGCTACTGCACTCACAGTGCCAGTGCTTGCATACCTCTGGCCAAAGCACCATTAAAATCCACTGACATGTCCCTCAATACTCATAGTATGTGCTATGCTATCCATGTTAATATAGTGGAAACAGCTGCAGCAGGATAATCAAGGGGGTGGGGAACACATCCTATCCTACTGACAATGCCAAGTTCACTAGAGCCACAGGCCAATGATGACTCAGAGGAGGAAGCAGCAGCAGGTGTGGTTGTAGGCAGACATAACCATGCTCAGTATGTCTTTGCATTGGCTATGAGAAAAGCCATAGCAGACTAACTCACCACCTAGGAGCCTAAAACCATCCTCCGACATCACTATACATTTATACTAGGGGAAGCATTAGAGATAACAGTTCTCAACTATAACTAAATCAGACAACAGGCAGGATGCCAGACATGCAGAGTAACCAGACCAACACAGTCTTGTTAGTGCCAGCAGACACACACCTTTTCTCCCCCACCCCCAAAAGAACAGTTAGTGCTTGTTTGAGGCATCCAAACTGTATTTCCTTAGTTGGTAGTTGCATATCATATTTTTCCCAGTTAATATCCTTTGACGTTGTAAATGCAATGGTATAGAATGGTGTACACTCTGTATGTCCAGTGTATTGGACTGATAACTGATGGATGACCAACAAACACAGACATGTAAAATACTGCTGTATATTTGCAAGCAAAAATCATAATAGGGTTTGTAATCAGTTAAGTGTAGTATTTTAAAAGTGAAACATTTCACTACATGTACAGGTAACGTAATATTTTATTCTGACTATAGATTATTTTCAATTCAATTGTGTGCTGGACTCGTATCTCTTAACTGTACAGATTTTTGCAGAATGTCCATTTTTTGCCTCATATTTTTGGTCTGTTTTTCATAAAACTGTTTTCTGGCAAATCACTGGCAAATCATTGAGGACTGAAATCAGAAAATAATGGCATACATTTGAGTTTCAGACTTCATACCCTTCAGAAAATTCATGCTAATGCATAACCTGTTACTCTAACCTCTTTCTCAGTTTGTAAGAGCAATATTTAAAAAGTGTCCCTATTTTTAGGCATTTGTCCCCCCATTATTTGAGCCTTTGTCCAGATTTCTTGCTCTAACAGGTTGAAAGGTATGGTGCTGGATGACTGTTGATGCTTGCTGCAAAGGTGTATGTGAGAAACACAGAGTTGAGGTACCCATCCTGTGTTCTGCATGTGCATTGGATGGTGAATTGGATTGTAGACCTATGTAGGCATATTTCCTGTGTAGTAAGATAGTCTACTGTGTATGTAATACATTGATTTTATTTTCTGCCTATTATCACTTTTTTAATCTCAATATTTGGACCCACTGTTTGTGTGTTGCTGCGGGTTCCACAAATGGCTTCAGCTATGTGCAGCAGTTTGTGCACACAGTGGCAGTGCACAAACTGCAGAAGTGGACCACCCAGGTAGCAGATGGGACCCATACATCTAAAAATAGACGTGGAATATATTCTCTTCGTCTCAGTCTGCATGGAGCAAACTCCCTACGTGCCATTGCGCTGCATGTAACAGTGAGAACCTCAAGATAAATATTAATGTAGTAGATTTTAATATAACTTCTACTGTGGCTGCACATATTAAGTGTTGGCCCGGAGTTCACATAGTCCTGGGTTCTGATATAAAGATTGCAACTTGTATTTTACTAAAGTGACCTTGCATTAGATAGCAATGAAATTAAACATACACATGTTTTCTTTCATCCTTTCACTGGCAACAGCTGTGAGTGTAGGGCTACCATGGATAAGGTTCAGGGTTCTAATACAGCAGACATCTGTCTTTTTTCAATAGTGCCCTACTTCCCATTATAGTCTCCCTCAATTATAGCAGTTGACCTAGTATTTCTTATGTAAAAAGAAGTTATGTTTGTTGTCCTTGATCTCATCTTCCTTCTTGCTGTTTGGGTTCGGAGCCGATCTTCGGGTCTGACTCGGTCGTATACTATAGCTCGAGAGCTTTTACTGGCTCTAGGCTAGCCCCTATCCCAGCATGCCTAGCGGTAGTTACCCAGATCTCATTTGTGATAACCCAGTACTAGACCATACAAATAGAAAAGAGATATACTCTATTCTACATAACAGATGACACCTGCATGTAAAGATGTAAACCCGTCCACAAGAGTAAGAAGGGGAGAGTAGGACTAACCAAGAGGTATGGTAAAAGGAAACCCAGCCAGTATAACCAATAAAAATAAGGGATTCCTCCTGATCCTCCAGGAAGGGGGAAGGAGGGTGGGATGCATGAAGGAAGGCGAGATCAAGGACAACAAACATGGAACATTATGGTGAGTACATAACTTCTTTATGTTATGGTGTCCATATATCGCCTTCATTCTTGCTGTTTGGGACAGCGTCCCCAGCACCTGATTCTTGGGTGGCTCACTGGAAAAAACTCTTCAGGACCATGGAACCAAAGGATGCCCTGTTCTGGGAGGCTACATCTAATGAGTGATAAAGGTATGAGGATTAGCCCATGTAGCTGCCGCACAGATCAAATCCAAAGGCAGTCTGGCTTGAAAAGCAGTAGAGGTAGCCAAAGCCCTTGTTGAGTGTCCTTTAATTTTTCCTGGAAGTTTTTGTTTATGCAAATCATAGACATGTTTTATAGTGTCTGAAAACCACTTAGATAGATTCACCTTTGAGACTGCACAACCTTTCTTATTGTCCGCAAAGGATATGAACAATTGGTCAGATTTTCTAAAGTCCTTGGTCCTGTGTAAATAGAACTGTAACTGTCTATGAATGTCCAATTGATGAAGCTTATACTCTGCCTTGTTGCCATGATTGGGGAAGAAAACAGGAAGCTCTATGGACTGATTCAAATTGTAGTCAGAACATACCCTGGATAAGAAAGAGGGGTTAGTTCTGAGAGAAACCCGATCTTTATGGAAAAACAAGTTGTTGTTGTTGTTTGTCTTTCAGCTTTTCCCAGTTAGGGGTTGCCACAGCGGAACTCCAGTCCATTAATGATTGGCAGTAGATTTTCACGAACGCCGAAGTGCCAGCTCGACATCCAACCTTCAACGAACGCACGCCCATTTACGCATGTCTTTCGAATGCCACTTAACCGCGGGGAGGACATGCAGACTCCACACAGAAGGCACTCCCTGCACTCCAGCCGAGAATCGAACAGGAGAACCTCTTGCTGTGAGACAACAATGCTACTGCTGCACCACTGCAGCATGGGGGGTGAATAGATAAGGCCTGTAATTCTGAAACCCTTCTGGCTGAGGTAATTGCAACCAAGAAAAGGGTCTTCCAAGTCAGAAATTTGAGCGAACAAGAAGCAGATTGTTCAAAGGGGGGGAAGAATCTGAGCATCTAAAACTAAATTTAGGGTAGTTCCTTTTAGGAATGCCTTGCTTAGCCTATGGGACATGATATTAGAACCCATTTTTCCCATGTGGAAATTAGAAATGGCAGCTAACTGAACTTGGACAGTAGCTGCAGCTGCTTCTCGCTCAAAAGTTTCAGCAAGAAATTCAAGAATCTTAGAAATGGGAGCAGTAAAGGGATCATCCTGATTTTTGCCTGCCCCAAAAGAGAACCTCTTCCATTTAGTAGTGTAAAGTTTCCTAGGAGTGGGATTATCAGAGGAAATCAAAATGTGTAGAACTGCTGGAGAAACATCGGGAAGCCTGGCTCAGATCGGAAGTGGAGAAACCAAGCTGTAAGCTTGAGAGTTTGGATGGAAGGATGAAGAGCCCCTGACTGATGTATCAAAAGATCTGGCGCTGAGTCCAGGATCCAAGGCTCCCCCTGCAGGTGAGGCCAACGGAATGGGAACCATATCTGGTGAGGCCAGTAAGGGGCAATGAGGATTAGCTTGCAACCCAATGACTGTGCTTTCTGAAGAACCTTGGGGATCAGGGGGAAAAGGTGGAAAGGCATAAAGCAGTCCTGGGGGCCAATCATGAGCAAGTGTGTCCCTGGGTGACTGTCCTGGTGGTGGGACTAGGGCAAAATAGCTGCTGCATTTGTTGTGGAGGGGGGTGGCAAACAGATCACAGCATGGTAGTCCCATTTGTGAAAAATCAAGTCCGCAACTTCCTGTTTCAGGGACCACTCGTGAGGCATCAGGATAGCCCAGATGAGCTTGTCCGCTATCACGTTGGATTTCCCCGGGATGTGCTTTGCAACCAGAAAGCATTGGGAAGACATAGCCCATTGACAAACTTGTAGAGCCTCTCGACACAAGGGGTAAGATCTGGTTCCACCCTGTTTGTTGATGTACCATACTACCAACATATTGACTGTCTGAATTGCTATAGTCCCTGTAGCTAGATAGTCCTGAAGTGCTTGCAACACCAGAAGCACCACTCTCATCTCCAGGACATTGATGTGCAAGTGATACTCTTGTTCCTGGCAAGTTCCTTGAACAGTCTGTCCCCAGATAATGCCCTCTCACCCTATCTGGGAGGCGTCCATGGTCACTGTGGCTACAGGTTGGGGGGGGTAGAAACGGCCTGCCTATTGTTACCATAGGGGAGTTAAGCCACCACTCCAGATCCTTTTTGCAGAATTCCATGATCAGAATCTGATATGACATGGGTAAATCCTGGAATGACCATTGTGCAAATAGGAGCCACTGTAGAATTCTCATGTGGAAGCAAGCCATAGGGACCAGAGTGATTGCCGCTGCCATAGAACCCAGGACCTTGAGGACAAATCTTGCCTGGATTCTCTTTTGTGTGAACAGCGTTGCAATATGGCAATGGATTGTTAATACTCTTTCTTGAGGCAGCTTTGCTATCATGGCCCTTGTGTCTAAATCTGCCCCTATAAAGGTAATATATTGGCAAGGCAACAAGGCAGACTTTTCGTAGTTTATGGTGATCCCTATTTGAGAACAAGAGTGAATTGTGGATTCCCTTGCCTTGATTAGTTGATGCTTGGCGGTAGCAGTAAGGAGCCAGTCATCTAGATATGGAAACACCCAGAATCCTAGATCCCTCAGGTGAGCCATAACTACTGTCATGCATTTGGTGAACACCCTGGGGGCTGTGATGAGACCAAAGGGCAGAGCTCTGAACTGAGAGTGACTGGCTCCCAGCCAGAAGCGTAGATATTTCCTTGACTGTCTGTCCATTTGCATGTGGTAGTACATATCCTTGAGATCCTGCATTGGTGCAGCAGTTAGCATTGTCGCCTCACAGCAAGAGGTTCTCCCATTTGATTCTCGTCTGGAGCGCCTTCTGTGTGGAGTCTGCATGTCCTCCCCATGGTTGAGTGATGTATAAAGACATGTAGGTAGGTGCATGCATGAATGGGTGTGCCTTCTTTGAAGGTTGGGCATCGGGCTGGCAACTCAGCACCATAAAATTCCACTGCCAATCATTAGTAGACCGGAGTTGCACTGTGGCGACCCCTAACCGGGAAGAGCCAAAAGACAAGATGCATCCTGGAGATCGAAAGAGCACATCCAATTGTCCTGTCTGAGAAAAGGAAGAATGTACTGCAGTGTTACCATCCGGAACTTAGTTTTCCTGACTGATTTGTTCAGTCTGCTGAGATCCAATATGGGTCTCCAGTCCCCTGTTTTCTTTGGAACTAAAAAGAACCTTGAGTAAGTTCCGGATCCAATTTGGTCTGCAGGAACTTCCTGGATGACTCTTTTTTTTAGCAACCTTTGAACCTCTAGGTTTGCTTGATCCTGAAAACTGGGTGGAACATCTGGGACAGAGTGTTGTCTTTTTGACAGGAGAAGTTGAGAGAAGGGGATTGTGTAACCTCTAGATATTATTGAGAGTACCCATGTGTCTTCTGTGATTGTCTGCCAGGATTCTGGTACAAGGATAATCTCCCCCCGACTGTCTCCGGAGTCAGACAGTCGGGCCTCCCTTCAGGAGAGCTGGAAGGGCCTACCAGATAAGGTATCTATGTCACCCTGATTCTGTGGACCCCCCCCTGCCGTGTTGCTATTTCCCCCTCTGCCCCTGGGGGAAAATCTCCACATGTGTCAGGCGAAGCTCTCTGAGATTTCTGGAACCACATTTTTCCACTCTTTTGGCCTTTAGGGTAAGGCCTAGATGGAGCAGAAAAATGTACTCCCATGACAGAGAGTTTTGCCATCCTGTTCACACCTGGTAAGAGTCTCTTTTACCTTAGGCCTGAACATGGACAAGCCATCAAAGGGGGCACTGGTAAAGGAAGACTTGAAGAGCTCCACAAAATGACAAAGGTGCATACGGGAGTGTCTGCATAAGGCTACCCCTGTGCCTGCCACCCTGCTCACCCAATCGGCTGCATAAGAAATTAGCCGCTTGGAGGAGTTAACCACTGAAGTCAAGGTCACAAGCTGAGAAGCCGCCTTGTCCAAGGCTCCCACAGCTGTAGGATCCTGTAAGGTATCTCCTAACTCTTTGAGGAGATCCCTTTGAAGCCTTATAAAGTGGGACAAATAATTTGTTGACCTGAGTGTAAAGGTCACTGAAGAAAATATATGCTTCCCATATCTGTCTATCATACAAGACTCTTTATTCAGCAGTTGGACAGATGAAGAAGTTTCCGCTAATTCCTTCTTGGTGGCTGCTGCCACCACCATAGCATCAACAGGAACACCTTTGGATAAGAAGAGTCTGTCTTCAGGGCTGTTATGAATTTATTGGACCTCCATGGAACTGGTTCCATCGTGTCTGGAGAACTCCACACCTTTTGACTCACTATGCGCAATAGTGGTTTGAAAGGAGGAGATACCTAAGAGGTGGAGGGTCAGGAACTGAATACATCCAGGTACACTGACTCATCTTCAGAAGGGGCAAGGGACTTTCAATCACCCCTCTGTCTAAGGATCTCTAAGATGTCTGAAAAAGAGACATCCTCAGAGGGGGACCGTGGAGACCCTTCTGAGTCATCCAAGTCTGTGTCTGATGTCAAGGACTCAGGGGAGTCCACATGCTTCCTCTTGCAAGTCCTCTTCTGAGGGACCTCCTCTGAGGGTTGCTCAGGGGAGGTTTTGGAAGAGGTGGGATCACCCAATGGGGCGTTTTGGAGCATGGGTTCCCTACGCTTGGGGTGGAGGGAAGGTTCAGAGGCGGACACCAGCACCGAAGGCAAAGGAGCCAATGGAGCCAAGGGTGGAGCTGTCTCAGCAGACAGCACGCTCCTTATCATCTTGAAGGCATTGTGGTCCCAACCCTAAAGAATCTCCAGTTCCGAAGAAGCCAGAGACTTCCTCCGAACCAAGGGTGACGGCTCCGAGGCCAATATAGGAGCCGAGTTGACCTGTGCTGAAGCTCCGAGAGAGAGTAGGGTCAGACAAGGGTCCAATGCGCTCCCCTCCTGGACCCGACAAGGGAACATCATCCCCCAGATCCCTCGATAGAAGGGGGTATCGAGGAGATCAGAGCAGTAGTCAGAACTGAAAGACCAGAGGAGGTTACTGAAACCGATGGTTCCACCACTACGATTTCCATACACTTCGACTCTGAACTCAGAGGAGCCAGAGGAGGAACTGAGACAGGTGTTGGTTGGGATGTCAGCACCATTTCCATCGGGGATGGGCCCGAAAGTGTTTTAGCTAATGCCAGTGTCCTAAGAAGCCACTTCATCACACTCTCCAGATCATCATCTGAGAGACTCCCGGAGGATCTAGAGAAATGGGTTGAAGACCGGTGACTGCCTGCCACAGATTGTAACAAAGGAGCCCACACCGGCTCCAAGGCAGGAAACCTATATCACTTGTGAGATCTTACTGGCTTCGAAACAACAGATGGAGCCATAGGTGAGAGTGTCTTGTCGGAACCGACTGTCGGGTCTGACTTAGCTTGTAGCTTGCCCTTCTGTTTAAACGGATCTGAACTCAGAGCCAAAGAGGAAGAAGATTTGTATTTCTGCAGTTTTTTGGCTGGCTCAGTCCCCTCCATAGCAACATCAAAGGGGCCCTTCAGTAAACCTCTTAAGATTAATTTGTTCTTTCTTTCCTGCGGGACTTGTGAACTAAATGCATGGCAAATAGAACACGAATCCTGTAGGTGAACAGGTCCTAAACAGTACATGCAACTCATGTGTCCATCCGTAAGGGACATCTTTTGAAAGCACGAATCACACTTTTTGAAATCTGAAGGTTTTGATTTCTTGGCAGAGTCTTTCGAAATAATGTCGAACAGCAGTATTTAAGCTAGACAAAGACAAACAAAAGCAATACCAACAAGAACAAACTAGCCAATAACAGGCAAAAAAATCCCGTGATTTTTTTTTAAACACAGACAGGAAAAAAGAGAAGAAGGGAGAGCCTCTAAGTTAAACGTCAAATTCCCCACCTAAGGAGAGCCTCTAATTTAAATGGCAACTCCTTAAATTTGAATTAAGGCAAGAAAAAATGATGAACCCTCTAAATTAAACAGGTTTAGAAGAGGAGAAAGGGCCAGAGAGAAAGACGGTTAGTCCATAACAAATGCAAGTCACTCAGATAGGATAGGGACAACTACTATTACAAGTTAGATGAGATAAATAAGATATTTTCTTTCAAAAATACAACAAATAAAAAAACACTTAGCCTGAGCCAGTATTCGCAATCTCGATGCTGCAAGCGGCAAACAAGATCTGGGTAACTACCACTAGGCATGCTGGGATAGGAGCTAGCCTCAAGCCAGTAAAAGTATACGGCCGAGTCAGAGCTGAAGATCAGCTCCGAACCCAAACAACAAGAACGAAGGTGAGATATGGACAACATAACATTAATTATTTTCATGATGGATGACGCACTAATATTGTCAGTTTTATGATAATATCTGTATTGATTAACGTCTCTTTATTGGTTCCCATCATGCAAACCCATTGCCTGTGTTTGCGTGATGCTAAGCAGCGCGCACCATTTTTAAATGTTGCAAAATTCAACAGTGTGCATTCTCAATATCTGTCATAACTGGAATTAGTGGGAAAAGTCATTATAGATTGGTTTTCATCTGCATTAGACATGCCTGGTGTTCAGGGAGAGGTTTTGATATTTCACTCTCAAAGGAGGGGTGTGCAGGAGTCCAAAGTGTTTGTTGGACTCCAACTGAATGATTATGGCCCCCGACTGTTGAAGGAGCATTATGGATCAGATTACAAATCAGATGCATCGAATAGTTTGGCCTGGGATTTGTCCAGTGTTGCCAGTATCCCCTGCACTGGCAAACAGTGTAGGAATCACTGCCGAGACCTCAGGATGAGGAAGAGGGATATCCTCGACCATTGGATTGAGGAATGTAGGACTGACGGCACCCCACAGAACTGTAAGCATTACTTACCGGCACTGCTTGTAAGAGGTAGCTGCTGCATTTGTTCAGGATTGGTGCACTTAATGGTATTATGTTGTGTTCTGCTTTTTTTTCATGGTGAATGCAGATTGATTAGTGAAAGAGCAAACTTATGAAGAAAGATTGAGAAGGATGAGTGGCACAAATGGTATGTATGCTTCCAAACAGTACTGTTGTTTTAGCATTAAGAGTAAATATACCTTATTGTGGTAAACACTTGTATCACATTGAGTATGCATTTGTCCATTGTAAAGCAAAAGTATAATTGCATTAGTATGTAAGGTAAAACAACAGTCTAGTATTACAGAATAGACAGGGGTTGTTGTTGTTTAGAAAACCACACTCCCAAACCATACAGTACTTGTTTAAGTTGACATCAATAATGCAATGTAAAGTAAAACCTATAAAACAGAGACAACAAGACCATGCTGTAGATTGTTATCATTATAACAGTGAATCTGTATCTATAAAGTGTAAAAGGAAAGAGTGCATGCATTATGCTGTATTACAAAGGAAAAGTACAGTATTACAGTAGCCACTGCTTGCTAGTTTGAATATCACACTCCACAAATTTAAGCTCAGCTGTTTGCAATACTGTTTTAGGTTATCATCAATAAAAATACAGTACTGTTATGTATTCACCATGATAACATTTGAAGTGCAGACCTCTATACCTGTGGCTTGGATGGCCTGCTGTCAGATGTAATCAGTGTACACAGAACATGCATATTAGCAATATATGGAACCCCGAATTATTGCTGGATGCTATATGATCCGTACAGTAGTGTGTATGTGTTAGCAACAGAGTAGTATTCAAAGCAATAAAGAATTTTCTTAGCATTTGGTAGTGTTAAAAATAAAATATAACAGAATATAGTAAATTATTTGTAGAAAGCTTTGTACATTATCTGTGCAGTTACTAATTTTCTGTTTTTTCTCTCACCTCACCCCTTCTCTTTGGTTGTTTTTTTTGTATATTTCTTATTTTTATTATTATTTGTATTGGTATTATTATATTATGTATATAATCATATTTTTATCATAATTATTTGTATTACTTCTTATGTTTTATATTGTTTTGTTGTTAAATATGTTTTCATTTCTTATTATTTATCATTGTGTTTTTAATTATATTATTTATTTTTATAATCATTTATTATATTTTTAAATTTTATTTAATGTTATTCTTTCCATTATTTCATGTTATGTTTTATTTCATTATTGAATTGTATTTTTTTTTTATGTTATCACTACAACATGGCAGGGTAGGCTGGTTCCCTGTGATTTGCCTACAGTCGCTCCACTGGTTATAGCACCAAGACCCAACACTTTTGGGCTGCAGCCTGGCAGCACCCCCCCCCCCCGCTACCACTGCCCTACCTGGACCCTCAGGTTGTTCTGCCCCGGATGGTAGGCCTGTGGTTCCTTCTGGGAGCAGAGGCAGAGGGGGTGATTTTGTCACCTGAGCCAAACTGCCAGGTCTGGTGTGTAGGACTGTGCACCAGAAAATTGTTGCATGCCTATGCCAAGTAGAGATACTGCTCTCCATCATAATACTGAATAACACAAGGACATGCAGACATCAGACACTGCAGCCATTGGTGCAGTGAGCTGCCAGTGATGACAGTCCAGTGGGTAAAGACTCAATTCTCACTTTCACCAAACATGATGTCCATAAGTCCGTGATTTCCCCACCCTCGCCCCAGCCATGATGTTCATCCTTTTCTTGTGTCCTTCACCATCCCTGTCTTTTGTCTTGTATGTCTTGTCTGGCAGCAAATGCTTCCTCACCTTCCCAGCTTGCCTGCCCCAGACTTGCCTGTATCCCTTCTCCAATATTCCACTCTCTCTTCAATTAAAAAAAAAAAAAAAAAAGGGCACCTGTCCCAAAAAATGATCGTCCCATACATAGCTTTCCATTTCACACACTTGTCCACTTGACACACTTAATTTGGTCCAGTTGACATCACAATGCAATTATGTTGTTGTCACCCCTCTCTCTGGAGGTGACATTCTAAATTCATGTAAGAATCTGTACATGTGCTCAGTTGTTAGTGTTGAAGAAATGGATAGCTACGGGTCTTACCTGCACCCTTCCTGCACATTCCTGCCTCCCTTTTAGTTTGTTTGTCCCTCTGCTTGCTCACCATTTCATTACTTTCCTTTCTCACTATTTCTTTTAAGAAAATGTGCACAACGATGTGTCTTTCAATCTGCTAGTATTTTATCATGGAAACAGGGCCTTTTTATTGATACCTTAATGCAAGCTGTAGTGTTGTTCTCCAAATCTCTGGAAAGTCTTCGATTTTTATAAAGGATACTTTTATTAATTCATACCTGCACTTTCAAAGTTTCATGCCTTACACAGAAAAAGAAGCTTATTTCTGAAGAGTTTGAAGTTTGCATTGAACAGGCTATCTTAAAGGAGTTGTTTTTGGGAAGGGGCTACTCAATAAAAGTAGTTAATGAGGTTCTCAAAGAAATTAGAGAGGAAAGATGTGTCTCTCTTCCTTCTGATTTGTTATCAGGTTTTACTTCTGGACATGGAAATAAGACTGACACTTTAACAGGTGGGTTTGTCTTCATTCATGCTGTAGACTCCTCAGGGATTTATTTCTGAGATTATTTCTTCCAAATGGGATAGTTTGTTGGGTAATGCTGATTTAGGGAAAGTTACAGTGAGCACACCTATATACATTAAAAAGAGGGGTTGAAACCTAAAATTTTTATTGGAAAATATGGCATTATACGTTACAATTTAAGTAACACAGGCACTTTTACTTGTGGAAATTGTAAACAAAGCCCATTTATTTATTCAGTTATTTATTTATTTTATCAATTTTGAGGTTTCTAATGTTAATATAATTTTTCCTGTAACAAAAAGTACTTTCACCTGCAAATCTGAACATTTACTGTACTTGGCAAAATGTACTTCCTGTTCAGCATTTTACACTGGAAAAGCTATTAAGACTCTAGGTAAGGGGATTTACAGACATAGATCAGGCGTTAGGAACAAAAATAGCAAGAATACTTTGTTCAAACACAGTACACAATCTAGAAATTTCAATCTTCTTCTTCTTCTTTCGGTTTTTCCCAGTTAGGGGTCGCCACAGCGGATCACCTGTCTGCTCATGATTGGCAGTGGAGTTTTATGGTGTCGAGTTGCCACCCCAGTGCCCAACCTTCCACAGAAGGCACACACACGCCTAGGGCCAATTTAGAGTGTCCTGTCCGCCTACAGCATGTCTTTGGGCACCTGGAGGAAACCCATGTGACCACAGGGAGGACATGCAGACTCCACACAGAAGGCACCCCAGCGGAGGATTGAACCAGAGAGCCTCTTGCTGTGAGGCAGCAATGCTAACCTCTGCACCACCGCTGCCACCCTACAATGTAGGAATTTCAATACATTTCTGTTTTAGGTAATCAAACAAGTTGCTTCTGAATTTTGATCAGGGACATTAATAATCTTGAGTGTAAGGAGCTGTACTGAAAAATTAGATTGAATGTTAGAAAACTTTCAAGTTTGAATAATCAATGAAATATGAAATGTGAGTTGAAACGAAAGAAATGCTTGTTTTTTAAATGTTCTTAACAATGGTACATGTCAGTTACTTGTCATTTCTGGGACAGTTGTTATGATAAGATAATTGCAATTGTCATCTAAATGATTTTGATCACACGTGCAGATGGCGGATTGGGATTGGTTTGGGTATATATGTAGGATGAGTTTAAAGACCTTGCTGGAGTGTTAACATGTTTCTTAAAAATTCTTAGCATTACAGAAAACAACACTTAGACAGCATTTCCTATCATTTGGGCATTTTTTTTCTTTTGTTTGTTTTTCACTCTTGCTGCACAGTGCCTTTGTGGTAGTTTTCATTATTAAAGTAGGCAGTTTGCTTTATTCAGTGCTGAACTGTGATGATTTCCTCTGTGATGTGACAGGGACATGAATCACCACTATTAAATGTACTACCTTCCTTAGATGCTAAGTCATCTTAGGTCATTTGGGACACAGTCAGGGCTTATTCCCTCTTCAACACACAGCCAGCAACAAGGACAGGGATTTTAATTTGACACACACACACACACACACACACACACACACACACACACACACAGATCTCCTATCCTCTCTTCATTTCTGCTATAATCTATCCCCCTGCTGCTTCCCACTTACTTACCAATATTTCTTCCTTATCCATCTTCCCTTCTCTCTTCTCATGTCTTACTTTTCTATTCTTATCTCTTCTCTAGTTATTTCTTCTCTTTTATTATACTTTCTCTAGCTACTGTTCTCTAAGGTTTCCTGCTTGCCTACCTTATGTACTTCTACATAACCCTTCATATGTACGTATTTGTCATGTTCAATAACTATTTAATTTGTTTGTACTTTAACTTTTACTCTGTACATTTTAACTATGTAGATATGTACTTTTTTTATATGATAACTTCTGTTTGTATTATTGTCTCTGGAGCTTTTCTCCCCGGGCCAACTATGTAGATATCTACTTTTTTTATATAGTAACTTGTGTTTGTATTATTGTCTCTGGAGCTTTTCTCCCCAGGCCTCCACTGAAAATGGGCCACCCAGTCAGACAAGCCCGGTAAACAAATGTTAAATAAAATAAAATAAATACATTTAGTGGCATTATGTTTGGCATGTGAGCTGAAGCCAGAGCATTCTGTGGACTCAGGCAGGATATATCAATGATGTTATTTTTTTGACAAAACATATCTGTAACAAGTATTCTTAAAACGCGGATTATATTGCTATTAGATTGGATAATGACATCAAGGTGACTGTTCATACCTCTCAACTGTACAGATTTTTTTCAGAATGTCCAGATTTTTCCCTCATATTTTTGGTCCATTTTTCATAAAATTGTGGTTTTCTGGCAAATTAGTGGCAAATAATTGAAGACCGAATTTAGAAAATAATGGCAGACATTTGAGTTTTAGATTTTTTACCCATTCAGAAAATTCATGCTAATGCAAAACCTGTTGTTCTATCAACTTTCTAAGTTTGTAAAAGCAACATTTAAAAAATTGTCCCTGTTGTGAGCCTTTGTTCCAATTTTATTTATGGGTTTGTCCACATTTCTTGCTCTAAGAGGTTGGGAGGTATGTGACTCTTATATGTTTTATATAATTTTATATAAATATAAACATAATGTGATGTTTTTATATTTTTTCTTATTTTATGTTTGCAAGGCACTGAATGGATTGTTTTACAGAGATAAGCAGGGGTTAAAGAATGAGAAACTACTATAAAAAGTGAAGGGAAGCAGAAGTTACCATGGTAACAGAGTTTCACAAGACAATTGTTCTGGAGGTGAGAAAAAGGCTGATAATGTGATAGAGCTTTTTTAACTATGAAGGAGAATGCATATGATGTTATGTGATCCTATCTCGCCTACATTCTGACTGATGGGCTCAGAGCCGATCCCTCGGCTCCGACTAGGCACGCTTATGCTATAGAGCGAGGCCTCTAATTGGCTGAGCTATCTTTATCCCAGGATGCACCACCACTAATCCCCCAGATCTCGTTTGCCGCTTACAGAGCTTGGACGTGGTCTCAACATTGGCTGGGCTAAGTACTATATTTATAGTCTCTTTTCCTGTCAGTAGTTCACTCATGTGTTTCTTGTTGTTTCATTGAGTTTTGCTTAAATTTTCCTGTCAGAGAAGGTTCCGTTTAAGTTAGAGGGGCCTTCCCCTGTACTAACTACTTTAGTGGTTGTGTGTGGGTCAAGTACCCGTTTGAGTTAGAGGGTCTTGACCCTCCTTGTTTCCCTTTTCCTTTCTTTTCTTACTGTTCTTGTGTAAAAAAAAAAAAAAAAAAAAGAAGAAGAAGTTCTTTAGTTAATATTTTTCGGAGTTAGTGTTTTTTGTGTATACAAACGCTTAATCTACTGTTGTGGTATATTTTTTCTACATTATGTCTAAAGAACATAAACCCTCCGGGTTTAAAAAGTGCACGAGGTGTGGGTTCAAAATGTCCATAACGGACGACCACTCCTCGTGCGTCTATTGTCTTGGCGCCAAACATCTACAGGAATCGTGCAGTGTATGCCATGCATTTTCCTCCAGAGTCCTCCAGGAGAGGAAGAACAAATTAATCCTCAAAGGATTAATTAAGCCTTCCTTTGAGGAGGCTTTGTCTTCCTCTCCTTCTCCTTCTAAAAAGAGGAAAGCGCCGGCTCCGACCAGTCAGTCGGATCCGACGGCTAAGAAGACTAAGCAGACTTCTCCATCGGCTCCACGGACTTCGGAGCCGAGGTCGGAACGGTCTGCCTCGATGCCTCCAGCCTCGACCCCTCTGGTTTCGGAGCCTAGGTCTGGGGCATCGAGAGGTGGGTCACCCTCATCGACTCCACTGATATTGGAGCCGATAAGGGTCATCGGCTCAGACACTTCCCCCTCGGAGCCGAAGTCCTTATCGGCACCGAGGGAAATTTCTTTGAAGGTTTCCTCGGAGCCGATAATTGTTGAGTCCTTTCGGAGCCGGTCCCCGAGCCCTTCGGAGCCGATGGAGAAATCGGTTCAGGCCCGATCGGTATCCTCGAGATCTTCCAGGATGTCTGATTCGGACATCGACAGGGTGCTCCTTCGACTCTTCCAGTCTCCGGTGTTCCAAAAGATGGTTTCAGCTCCAGCCCATTTGGCTTCGGAGCCGATGGTCCACTCCCTTACTGTACTTCCTCCTCCAACAGCTTCGGCACCGTTGGAGCAGGTGTTGGTGGAACCAGTGGAGGTGTTAGGGTCAGGCCCGACCCTTGCTCCGACTCCGGCTCCTGGGTCGGAGTTCAGTGCACGGACTTCTTCCTTCGGCCCTGGGGGGAGGCTTCGGGATTGATACCTTCGGTCCCAAGTCTCCCTCTTGGTGCATCGGCGGCGGGAGTACCATCCACTGTCGTGGCCACGGAGGGGGGACCTTCCCAGGATTCCGGTGGTCCCGCATTCAGGGCTATGAGGAGTGCTCTAGCCAAATCTTCATTGGCTACCTCCACAGTTTCCCCAGCTCCTTCCCTACATTTGGAGACTGGGTCGTTGGCAGTTCCCCTGTCAGCAGACAGCGGAGCCCCTGGGCCTCAGGTTATCCTCGCTGGGATTTCTCCCCCTCCTGGAGGTCCTTCTGAAGCCTCTTTGGAAGAACCTCCCAGGAAGAAAACATGCAAGAGGAAGCACGTTGACTCCCCTGACGAGTCTTTGACATCTGACACCGATCTCGATGATGCAGAGGGGTCCCCCAAGTCGTCCTCGGATGATGTCTCCTTTGCAGACATCCTGGAAGCCCTAAAACAACGAGGCGGCTGGCAGTCCAAACCTCCCTCTGCTGATGAGTCGGTGTTCCTGAAGGCCTTCGGGGCTCAGCCCTCCGCCTCCTGGGTGTCTCCGCCCTTCGAGCTCTTGGATTTGATCTGTCGAAGGGCGTGGGAACACCCGGACTCTGTGGAACCGGTGCCCGCTCGTCCAAACAAATTTCTTTTGGCGCCCCCAGATAGAGAGTTCCTTATAAAAGGAGTCTAGGAGCATGGATCGGTACGGCAAGTGCACCCTAAGTTCAGCGGCCTTTACCCTGAGGTCTTTGAACTACCTGACGCACTTTACGAGATTCCAGAGGGATCTGATTAAGGAGCTATCCGATACCCTCTTAGGTAACCTGCCTGAGGAGCTGGCCCAGATGGTTGGATCTCAGCTGGCTACAATGTCATCCATTTCGAACTCGTCCATGAGGCTCATTTCGTATGCGGCCGAAGGGGTGAGTAGAGCGGCGGGTACAGGCATTGCTCTACGGAGACAAGCCTGGCTCCGCCTGTGTCATTTTGCGGAGGCCTTCAAGTCTTCATTCGCCGATGCCCCCTTTGATGGGTCCTCCCTGTTTGGGCCCAAGGTGAAAGACACACTTACCCGCTGTGAACAGGAGGGTAAGACTCTGACTGCCGTAGAGGCACGATTTTCCACTCCCTTTCGGCCTTATCCCAAGGCTAAAAGAGGAGGGAAGATGTGGTTCCGGAGATCGCAGAAGTCTTACCCCTCTCAGCAGGAAGGTTCCCCCTCCAGAGGCAGAGGAGGGGGAAATTCATCAGGAAGACGCCGTCCCAGAGGCGGCAGAGGCCCCCGCAACACTGGAGACCGTGAGTCCTTTCGTGGCTCTTCACCTTTTCATAGTCCCTGAGGGATTGCCTGACTGTGCTGCTCCGGAGCCAGTCGGGGGTCATTTTTCGAAGCACCTAAAGGCCTGGGAAGGGATCACTCAGGACCGATGGGTGCTTCGAATTATCGCCGGAGGTTACTCCATCCCATTCTGTTGTCCCCCCCTCAGTCCAAAAGAATCCCGGACCTGCCACCCAGTCAACAGGATACCGCAGCCGTAGAAATTTCAAAACTGCTGCAAAAAGGAGCCATCCAACCGGTCCCCGCAGACCAGATCGGATTAGGGACTTACTCAAGATTCTTTTTGGTGCCAAAAAAGACCGGGGACTTGAGGCCCATTTTGGACCTAAGCAACCTAAACCGTTCAGTCAAGAAGTCCAAGTTCCGAATGGTCACTTTACAAACCATTCTTCCATTGTTGGAGAAAGGTGTTTGGATGTGCTCCATAGACCTCAAGGACGCGTATTACCATATCAAAATACATCAAATGTTCAGGAGACACTTGCGCTTCAGCCTAGGAGGCAGTCATTTTCAGTTCCGTGCGCTGCCCTTTGGTCTCACCACAGCCCCCAGGGTGTTCACCAAATGCTTGGCAGTAGTGACTGCTCACTTGAGGAGTCTAGGATTCCAGGTGTTTCCGTACCTAGACGACTGGCTTCTAACTGCCACTTCCAAGCATCTACTTCTACAGAGCCTGCAAGCCACAACATCACTGGGCAATTCCCTCGGAATCACCTTCAATTGGACAAAGTCTGTGTTACGGCCATCTCAAAGAATAAGATTCATAGGGGCAGAGATAGATTCAAACCAGATGTGGGTCTATCTACCTGCAGACAGAATTCAGATCATACAAAATCAGGTTCGAGCCTTTCTCCCCAGGTCCAAAGCCCCAGCCAGAATGGTCATGCAGCTATTGGGATCGATGTCTGCCACAGTTCTGCTAGTTCCATTGGCAAGGTTACACATGAGAATCCTCCAGTGGCTTCTTTCAACTCAGTGGTCCTTTCAGGAACTCCCTCTCAATCATCTAATATGGATCACAGAATCTTGCAGACGGGACCTTCGCTGGTGGCTAGTGTCCTCCAATTTGGATCAGGGACGACCCTTTGTTCTTCCTCCTCCGGCGGCCACTTTGACCACGGACGCCTCCCAGATGGGGTGGGTCAGTCCAGGGCAAATGGCATCCGGAAGAGACCTCTCTCCACATCAACATCCTAGAAATGAGGACAGTACTCCTGTCCCTTCAAGCCCTTCACTATTACCTCTCTCAGGGCGTAATTGCTGTTCACTCAGACAACATGTCAGTTGTCTGGTACCTGAACAAACAGGGAGGGACCAGATCCTATCCTCTTTGCAGAGAAGCGATGAGGGTCTGGGAATGGGCAGTCTCGACCAAACGCTTCCTAGTGGCTACTCACATACCGGGCAAATCCAATGTCATAGCCGACAGGTTGAGCAGAACCATCCTCTCTCCTCATGAATGGTCTCTGAACATGACTATTACAAGACAGATTTTCAGCGAATGGGGAGTTCCATGCTGCGACCTCTTCGCGACTCCTCTGAATGCGAAGTGCAAAGATTTTTTCTCCCTAACCCCGGCTCCGAGGAAGAGCTCTATGGACGCGTTAGTCCATCCTTGGCCCACCGGCCTGCTTTATGCCTTCCCTCCAGTTCCTCTCCTACCCAGGGTAATTCAGAAGGCATCTCTCTTAGGGAGCAAGATGATCTTAATTGCTCCTTACTGGCCTCATCAAGTCTGGTTTCCCTATCTTCGGAAACATGATCTGGAAGGTCCATGGTTCCTGGACCTGGTCCCAGACATACTGATTCATCAGTCGGGACTACTACACCAGTCCCTACACACATTAAAATTGATGGCCTGGCTCCTCCTCTTCCGACCATAGTCAGGAGACATGCACTAGACCCAGATGTAGTGCACATATTGTCTTCAGCCCACAAGTCTGCTACGAAGAAACTGTATTCTAGCAAATGGAAAAGGTTTGCTATCTGGGCTCAACTCTGGGGCCTGGACCCCATTTCTACTCCCGTGGCAGAAGTACTCAAGTTCCTGACCTCTCTTTTCAACCAAGGCTCTTCTGTTTCTACCATTAAAGTACAATTGGCAGCGATTTCTAATTTTCATGAATCCATAGACCCACCCTTAATGAGCAACAGGTTGTGTAAGACCTTCTTGAAAGGTGCTGCTCTATTAAGACCTCCGGTTTCTCATCCTGCACCTCCATGGGATCTCGATATAGTATTACGTGCCTTGACTTCTTCCCCCTTTGAACCGGCAGCTACCTGTGATCTAAAGTTTCTATCATGGAAGACAGCTTTTCTAGTGGCAATTACTTCAGCCAGAAGGGTTTCAGAACTTCAAGCTTCGTCAGTGAAACCCCCGTACTTGGTTTTTCATACAGACAGGGTTTCCCTCAGACCAAATCCTTCTTTTGTTCCTAAAGTCTGTTCTACTTTATGCTTGCAACAGTCATTAGAGCTCCCAGTTTTTTCCCAAAATACTCCAATAAAGCGGAATTTATTTTCCACACACTAGATGTCCACAGGCAGTTACGTTTTTATTTGGATAGGACCAAACAATCAAGGAAGACAGATCAGTTGTTTGTGTCCTTTGCAGAAAACAAATTGGGCAACGCGGTCACAAAGGTCACTATTGCCAAATGGATCAGGGACTGTATTACTCAAGCTTATATTTATTCTAACAAAGAGCTTTCCACCTCTGTCAAGGCTCATTCTACAAGGGCTATGGCTACTTCGGTAGCATTTCATTCTAAGCTTGCTATTGGTGACATTTGTGCTGCGGCTACATGGTCTTCCCCGCACACCTTCATTTCTCACTACAAATTAGATGTGGCATCTAGAGGACGAGCTTCATTTGGTTCCACAGTGCTGAGGAGTGTTTTCCAATGAGCCACCCGGGATTTAGGTGCTAGGGATGCTGTCCCATCAGTCAGAATGTAGGCGAGATAGGATCACATAACATCTTTTAGTTATGTACTCACCATAACTTCAGATGTTTGGGATCCATCTCGCCTACATTCTAATAACCCACCCTCCTTCCCCCTTCCTTGGAGATCAGAGGATATCAGAAGGTCCGAATCCTGTTGTTTCATCTTGAAACATCTAACAATGTTATATAATCAAGCTGTGCATGTGTGCATGAATGCGGACAAACAAGATCTGGGGGATTAGTGGTGGTGCATCCTGGGATAAAGATAGCTCAGCCAATTAGAGGCCTCGCTCTATAGCATAAGCGTGCCGAGTCGGAGCCGAGGGATCGGCTCCGAGCCCATCAGTCAGAATGTAGGCGAGATGGATCCCAAACATCTGAAGTTATGGTGAGTACATAACTAAAAGTTAAGACAATTCCATGAAGAAACTGAACAACATATCTTATCATACAGTACATTTTGACTTTTTTAAGTAGAACTGATCCTTCAGCTTAATGTTTAAATTATTAATATTTTTTTATAGTCAACTAAAATTATCTTATGGAGCTAAAATACTGACATGATTTTGTTTTTCAATGTGTTGTCTTTTCTTCCAGACAGCATTATTTCTCTATAACATGACATGGTAGAAACATCATAATTTCAGATGTCTTTTATCTTTATTTAGTTACAATGGCAGTGCTGTGAATCATGGGCTTCTCAGACTGTCTCAAGAGACAATGTAATTGTTTATCTTTCTACTGACTCACTATGATTTATATTAACTTTGAGCAGCTAAAAATGCCTTTTTGCATACATTTATACCTTTATTCAGACAAAATAACTAATTATAGTTTTAATGCTTGTTATGTGCAGCTTCATAGAAACATCTTGCTGTAGTTTTCCACACCAAGAAAGATGCTAAGGTGAACAGTTGTCTTATTATCCGGGCTGATCTGCTGTATGGTCTGTAGCTAAGAGTTCACACTGCCAAAGATGGCTACGAAGGCTTTCATCAACTTTCTAGGATCTACTCTAGGCTGTTGCTCTACATATGTGCCACAGTCTAAGACAATTCTTGCCAGAGCAACACAAAAAAGGCATGATGGATGCTGACCGCCTGTTGCTATTGCTGATTGGGAAACAGAAATATTAAGAGCTAATCAGAGCTTTTTGCTTTTTTGCGTGTTTATACTAATAAAGCTTGCACTACCTGGGGAACCTCCCAGATGAGGTAAAAGTTGATTTCCAGGTTAGCATTGTCACTTGAGGAAGTCTTCCAATGCCTGAACTTCATATGTTGGGACTGTTGCAGTAATTGCTTAATGGTTTCTAGTAAGACTGTGTAAAAAGAAGGAAGAAATGGTTGAAAAAGTTAGCCATCAGTAGTGCTTGAGATGACAAGGTTATAATTAGGGGTTGTGTCTCAGGAAAGGGAAAGTTATCTGAAAAACAAAATCACTGGGGTTGCTCAGCAATAGTTTGGTCTTTGAGACTGCGATATGTCAGTGTGTTAAAAAGATATGGTATTTTATGGTGTGTTTTGAAGCTCATGGACTGTTTAATATCAAGTAGAATTATTTTTGCTTGAAGAATAGTGTTAACTTATTATTTCTGTAGAAGGAAATTATTTTATGTTTAGGTTTTTTTGCGTTCTTTCTTTAGCTGTTTAAGGTTTAATTGTAGCTAGATTCTTTCTATCAGTGCAGAGGTTATCTATCTGTATTAGCTAAAATTTGAGAGCTTTGATTAACAGTAATCAGATTCCTCAGATTTATTGGGTGATTACAGGATAGTGTGTGGCTTACACATGGGGCCATCTATGGAATAAATGGTGACTTTACTGACAACTTATTTCTCTGTAATGGCTACAGTCTTTGGTGAGGCAAGTTCCTACTCAAGTGCATACTTATTCCATGGAGATACATTTCTGCCTGGAATGGTGACAGAGAGGAGCTGTGATGTATTTCAAAGAGCAATGGCTGGAGAAATTCTTGGCTTTTTTTATTTGTGATTCATAAGAAATTCTATGCAGTACAAAATCTTTTTTTATTTTCATGCTGCATATGAAGGATGGAAATGTTTTTATTTAATTCAAGAAGAAGTGATTTTCTCCAGGGGTTATTTGTTCTCATGATTCTGCCCTAAGATAACCTTAGTGAGAATAGTCTATGGGTAGAAAATATCCCAAAAGGACTATGTAACTTCATTTACACAGCATGAAATGTAGCAATTGGTAAATAAATATACTGAGAGGCTATACTTTGTATCATTTTTCACATTCTGTATAGTTTACACAGAGGATTATGTTAGTAGCATGCCTTTGCCTTATCTAGACAGGTGCCATTTTGTAGTTCTCAGTATTGGCAGACTAGAAGATTATACGATATGTTCCCCAAGAGTTTCTCCTAGTAACACCGGGTGAAATCACACTAATACATTATTAATGGAATGTAGCACTGTTCTGCTGCATTAAAGTGGTACATTTAAATAGTGACTGGCAAGTAAGTCAGATTCAGATTTCAAGTTTGTCATTCCAAAGTGTGCACATCAAGGATATTTACTGTAAGGAAAAGACTTTTCACATGTAATTTGTTCCATAACTACCACTTATTTATTTACTTAGCCTGAATTGTTCCCTCTGTTTCAGGAGGCCTTTCTGTAAGGAAACCCAGGCAGATATTCCTAATGTATATGATTACAGTTAGACAACAGATACAGTAACCTATCACAAAGTATATTCCATGCACATGTGGTTTGTTGTTGTTAGTAATAGGAAACTTGCCAGATCAGATGAAAAGGTTATACCTAAAACAGACCCATCAGCAACTGTAGGAAAACTATTACATTGTGTTTTAACATTTTATTGAAATTTTATATGTAGGAATAAATGCACTTGTATAATAAAACACTATTTACATCAAAATTATAATATTCCCTGATGCAAGGTATGAGCTTATTATGCATGTATAATTAGCAGTAGCACCTAACATTGTTTGTAGAACTGTAGGAATTTCAAAAAGTGCATTCAATGAAAGGCTTTAATTTGGAAAAATACCCCCTGTTCTGAACTTAAATATACTTATGATAACTCCAAAATCACTTAGCCTTAGGAAAAAGAAAATAATACTTGGTGTGATGATGTGAGATATTGTCAGGTATGCCAGGAGAAGTAAGGCAAGGTAGTGAATGTGTAACATATGCCAGCATAGTTAGCTGGAGTTTTATAAAGATTTATATGTCATTTGTATATCAAACTGATTTGTATAGGTGTTTGTGTTGAAAATGTATTTGTAAAGTTGATTGTGTTAAAAATGTACCAACAGTGGTTCCTGCTGGACAGAGCAAAATACACATGTATGTCAGACTGTATTGTAACTGTTGGAATAAATATATTGTAAAGGGTACTGGAAGAGGTTAAGCTCAGTTGAGATAACTTTGAAAAATTATTTTAAATTAAATTACTTGGTATAAGCCATAAAGATTGTATCTCACAGGTCCAAATGCAGCCAGAGATGCATTATTTGTAAGAAGCCTGCCTTAGTAGCTCTGTAGGAAGAGTGGAAATGTTAAAATTGTTTTATAGCCTCCAGATGCTATAACACATCTCAGCAAAGTGTGTGTGTGTGTGTGTGTGTGTGTGTGTGTGTGTGTGTGTGTGTGTGTGTGTGTGTGTGTGTATTATTGATATGTCTGTGCTAGATTCTGGTTCAGTTGCTAGTAAAGGAGGAAGTGTGGAAACCAGAAGTCATATGTCCAGATGTTTGTGATGTCATTCTGTAATCCAGCACTGAAATGATGTTTTAATACTAGATGAGACTGAAGTCTCAGAGCAGTCTATTTTGAAACTTGACTAAGAAGCATCCCTCTCCCACTTCATCTTGCCTTGCTTTATTAAGTAAGTAGGAAACAGTAATGCTTTAGATCAGTCAGGAAAATATAGTGAGATTAGTTAAGTTCTGTTTTTCTGTATCTGTATAAATCTATCCATCTGTATTATTTTTAATAATTCATGTGTTTGAAACTCTGGTGTTTATTGTAAATAGATATATAGTATTTTCATGTTCTTTTATTTTTTATTATTAAATATATTTAAACCTTTCATTGTGGCTGGTCCTTTAGAGACTTTTTTAACCTTTGAGGGTACTTACACTTATTTGGTGACACTGTGCCCGCTCCTGAAAGCCTTGCTGCATTGGTCAAGCATTTGTGTTAGTATTCATTTTACTCAGTATAATTGAGTACCCATGTAAGAGCCTTAAAATAGCAGGCTTTGGAGTGGCCTGGTGCACTATCTACCATATAGTCTGGGTAGAGTGACATAGCCGGTAAATCTGTGCCAGCCTTTCCCATGTGTGTGTGTGTGTGTGTGTGTGTGTGTGTGTGTGTGTGTGTGCGTGTGTTTGGAGCAGGGACACACAGCACTGGTTTCACAGAGAGGGTGGTGGAGGACTTGGCCTGGGACACTCGGCTGAGGACACAACTCTACAGCTGTGCTAGTGGAGAGTCTTATTGGAGGCCAGGATAGAGAGAGGGAACCCCAGCCCCAAGAGTGAGTGTGTTCCCTGTGTGCTCTTAAGGGAAATTGTGCTTGGTGCAGAGAGCTGCATCTGGAAATACTGTGTGTATCTATTTTTGTTCCAAGTGAACGTCCCTCCCCAGTGACAGTTCAGGCTCCTTGATTACTGGCCTAGAGCAAGGGTGTCACACATGTGATTTGAGCAACAAAAACATTACTGATGATTCTACCTGAAAAGGTGCAACACAGTTAAAATAAGATGTAAGGTCATATAAGGTCTTAGCTGAACATAATACCTGAAATGTATGTCAACAGGGCAGCAAACAGCACAAGAGGAATTGGAGTCAATGTAGTGGGATAATTCAGGGTTTGAGAAACTTAGCTGTGTGAAATTTAGGCTCCAGTTATCTTGACAACAGAATGTATTATTTAAACAAGTATGATTATTTTAGTTATTGAAATTGCCTTTTAGAATGTATATCCATGTTTAAGTGTTTTTTTAGCTTGGAACATATAATATCTGAAGCAGCAGGTCCATTTGAACTGCCTATTATTAGCTGTGGAGTCTACAGGGTAGATAGGATTGCACATTCCTTAGATACCACATCATATAGAACTGTCTCTCACTATTTGCAGCTGACCTGGATTCAGTATAAGAATGGTCTGAATGATGACAGGGCCACATTCATTAGTTTGCTGAATTTTGGTGTAACACACTTCAAACAGAAAGTCCATATAAAGTGCATGTTTCAAAATTGTCTTGCCTTGTCAGCAAAATAAATGCAGTGCTATCGGTCCCACCGATCTGCAGTGCTATCTGTGACTATCACCGGCAGTTGTAGTTTTCAAATAACATTGGTCTGACTATTTAGAGAGACAAATGCATTATTTTGGTGGCTTAAGATGTAAAATGTCTCAAGAGACAAATTTATCCAAACAACCTATTTCTACATTGTTATATTTTTTTGTTGTTAACCGAGTAGATGGGCTGATCTACTGACCCTTTTCAGTCAAATACCTGACTCACAGTAACATTAGAAACCATGCAAATTTTGATCCATTAAGTAGACGGTCCTACAGTTTTGCCTTTAAGTTTTTCAGTGTTTGCTATGTTCTTACCTCGGTTGGAAAGATAATTCCAGATAGCTGTCCCAGTCTGGTTAATACCTCTTTTTCTATTTGTTGTAAATGTCAGTCTCACTAGAAAGATATATCTTCATCTTGTCTGTCTCTAAGATTATTTCAAATAAGGTTAAGCTAATAAGAAATGTGGCCCTGCTTTGAATGGGCAGCCAGTTAAAGCTTTTTATTAGGTCACAGTGGTGTGTATATGCATCTGCTAACAGTATAAATTTACATATTGTGTTTTCAATAACTTTTAGGTTTTGGCTATTTGATTCAGTCTAAAAGGTGATCAAAATTAGTCCATATTCAAGTATAGGGAGGATGATGTTTCTTGTAGTTGCTGTTTGAGCTACTGGGTATAGTAAGTGGGATATTGTATTGCAAAGTTTGAATTATGCTAATGTCTTATTAACGACTTTGTCAGTGTGTTGAGTGAAAGTCAAGGAAAGATCTAATGTTAAGCCAATGTATCTTTGTTCAGTGACATTTAGAAAAATACTGTTAATCTGGTGAATAAGTGGTGTTGGCAAAGAAATTTAGTTTTATTGTAAGTGTTCACAGATTCACATATAACTGATGTCCCAAGCAACACTGCTAGACAGGGGTCCAGGGAAGTAAATATTGTGGGAAGAAATATCCAGGGAATTGTTATGGCTAGGCTTGTATAGGCCCTAGGGCCAATAGCCTAGTTCCAACCTATGAACTTATGAACCTATATGTACTTGTATATTGACAGCATTATGTCTGCATTTGTAACTTATCAAGCAAGCCTGACACTGTATTGTAAACTATGTATAGGATTGTCACTCTTAATGTATAGCTGTTGTGATGTTTCTTATGGAAAAGGACCAAAGTCCTTTTGTCTACATCCATAGCCAGCTTTAGGCACAAGTGAATCCTGTGGTCACTGGGGGCCCACTGTTCCTGGGGGACCCCAACCACAAGAAGTTATCTTATCCTGGTATTTTGTAGTATGTCTGTTAAACCAACAAGAGCTATTACATCAGTCTTGTATACCTAATACACCAGGTGGATAATAACACTTATTTATATATCATTTAAAATTCAAAGATATTTCTGGTTATAATAATAGTGTCTTATTAAGTAACAGGCATCACAATTCCATTAAATATTTTACCACTGGCAGGGTGCCCCTGGCTTAGTTAAATCCTGCTGTTTGACATTTTATCCACTAAAACTAACTACATAGCCAGCTTTAGGTCCCTGCAGTACCCATGGCTGCAGAGCCCCCCCCCCCAATCATCCTTGACTGTGTGGAGGCCCCACAAAAGCTGCTGCTGGTTGGGGAAAAAATGAGGAAGAAAAAATGTGTTAATTTTCTGATTATGCTCTTTAACCGAACAAGGCTGTGATATGACCTTGTTAGGATAAAGCTGATAATGAAGATGAGGAAGGTAAGCTCTAGAGAGATCAGCAGCCCAGAGGGACTGATCTCAGTGCAAACTTTGGATTTTAAAAAGAGCTGATGCTTCCAATCAGCAGGGATGGTTTTCTATTTCATGGGGGTTTTATAACTACTGGCAGAACACCAGATACTATAACTCTCAACTTCTTTGCTCAAGAATTCAGTGCAGTCCCAAACATAATAACAGTATAAAGGATCAGAATCAGCAAAACATTTCAAACATTACTCCAGTTCACTTAAAAAGTTAATAGAATAACACCGTTTGCATCAACATGTATTTTTGGGCAATAGGTATAAAACTCAGATGTCTGGATTTATTGATCCTAAATGATTTACCAGCAAATCAAACTTTTTACGAAGGACAAAGCAAAAGTATGAGCAAAATCAGGGAAGGTGTGTGAAATCAGGGACAGTGACAGGTATGCATTACTCCTCACTGAGGTAAATAAAAGTGAGTGACTTAGCCCTGCTGCTGCTTGACGACTGCTAAACAGCAGTCATTGATCTGGTGTGGCAGTTCCAATGTTGCACAATGTATTGCTATTTGCTAAAATAAGTACAAAAATAGTACTACTATGTCTTATGCTGGTGTGTGTGTGTGTGTGTGTGTGTGTGTGTGTGTGTGTGTGTGTCTTTGTGTGTAAAAATTATCACTGATATTTATCTGTGCACACACCCAATAATGCCAGAACACATACATTATTCTTTTGGATATCAGTAAAAAATGTACCTAACCAGTCATTATATTTGAAAACTAAGGCATAAAATATATCATAGACACTTGTATCTTCTTGGAACTTGGTGGCCCCCCACTCCCCACACTGTATAAATGTGTACAGGGGGCTCCCTTAATCATCCTTGACTATGTGAGAAGCCCACAAAAGCTGTTGCTGGTTAGGAAAAAAAAATGAGGAGAAAAAAATGTTATCAGTTTTCTGATTATGCTCTTTAACCTGAACAGGGCTGTAATATGACCCTTTAACAATAAAGCTGATAACAGTCTGTATTTTCAACTGAACCCATTCTAAAAGCAGCCCTGCTCAAATGTGAGTGTACAGAAAGCTGCTGTAGGTTATGGGGGGGGGGGGGGGGGGCTAGGGAATGTGTAGTTATTACTTCAATTTTCATCACAGTCAAACCTTAGAGGTGTGCACATAAGATCACTATAGCCTGTGTTTGAGTTTATGTTTTACAGTGTGATCATTGTTTCTTTTACTTTTCTCATGGGCCTTAATGGTGTACAAAGAAGGTTGCTATAGCTCATATAGGAGCAGTTTACTGTCTAGGAGGAACAAATTAGAATATATTAGTCTAATCGTTATTTTTTTCACTTTCCTCACAATCACACATCAGGGACAAATACCGGTGGCTGCCTTTGAGGGTTAGGGGTAAGGACTGAGCAGGCATACTATGTATACATATATCAGCAGTCACTTGAAATGTATGACTAAGGCATTCTGAACCTCTGCCTTCATCCCAGTATGACAGCCGAGGGATGTATAGGCAGTGACTGTCTTTTGTGGGGGTGTCAGGGAGCAAGGCAGTATTCCTAGATAGGACCTATGTATTCCCACAACAACTGTGAGCTACTATTTTGTCAGCTTTAAATGTTAAGCCTCAGGCACAATGTAGGTCTTCCATGAAAGAAAAAATAAGACTGAAATTCTTTTCTTTCTCATGATTTTTGTTTAGGCCACCATTGGATTAAAAGGCTGAGAAAATGCTTTAAAATGCATCCCAGAGCATCAGTAAACCCATGGCTTCCTGGGCCCTGGCTTATCTGAGTTATTTCTTAAATGATAATTACTGTGTTGTCTTGGTCAGGAGAAGTGTATCGGGAGGATGTAAGGAAAACTAAAGCTAAATAGCAACAGTAAATTTCTTTCTTTAATCATAATTACTGTTCAAGCCATTACTTGATGAAACAGTTGTGTAAAAAAAAAAAAAACTTTAAAATGCACTTCAGATCATATTGAAAGTTATGTTTTTTTGAAAAAGCTGAAGAGTAAGGCAAAATGTGAGAAAAGGGAGAAAGAAGCAATGTGCATGATATAAGAGCCTGAGGGGGTGATCAGATGGGAGGACTGGATGGTGTGTGTGTGTGTGTGTGTGTGTGTGTGTGTGTGTGTGTGTGTGTGTGTGTGTGTGTGTGTGTTGGGGGGGTGTTGAAACAGTAGACCTAGGGCATCATTTCACTTAATTCCAGACCTGTATATAGAGTTGTTGTAATGTAGCATTGTAACTAAATGCCAGTAACTGTAAGGGTCCCTTTGTGAGATAGGTCAACACATTGTGTTGCATAGGCCTGCATAGGCCTGTTGTAATGTAACAGCATTGTAGCTACAGACAGGTCTGTCTGTGCATACTACTCCTAAAATTTGTAGCATGACCAAAAAGGTTGCTTAATAGGGGTGGCAGTGACAGGATAATACTTAGTGTGAAAGTGTCTAGGAGGCCCCCAACTTGACATTTGCTGGGGCGGGGGGGGGGTCGCAAAATGCTAACACCAGCCCTGTCTATATCATTTAAACTGACCACAGGTAAGGAGATTACAAACTTATATACAAAGTATAACAGTTTCATTACTCTAAGATAATTACAACCCACTGACTGCATCACAAACTTGGTAGGTATAGGGTTTTAAAGCAGACTATATCTTGGATGAACTCTGACAAATATGTTAATAGCTACTGACAATCAATACTGACATTTCTGTGGATGTATTCAAACAGAAAACAATTAAAGTGAACATGCTTCATTGAGCTTTATTTGACACGTTTTATCAGACTGAGTATAAAATGTACCTTTTGTATTGCAATTATAGCATTCAGAGTTAATAACAGGATATTATTAACAGAGTATAAGAGGTACATTTGAGAACACAAAAATCATTTGTCTCCTTAAAGATGATCTTTAATCCAGCAGGTGAAGAACTAGCTGATGATTCTTCGCACATCATCTTCCAAAGCCTCAGCTCTTATCTTTAAATTTGCCTGTTCTGTTAATTTTGCAAAAAACAAAAGTTTAGATGGCACTTGTGAAAGGCTTTGCCATATTGTGGAAAACAATGTAGTAAATCTATTTGAGAATTCAGAAATAAACTATTCCAGACATGGAGTGAATATAATACATGAACCAAAAGCCAACTAACACAATAGCAAAAACACTTTAAGCCAAACTGTAAGACCACTCTGCTTTAATCAAAGTGCATCTGGTACCTCAGCTGCACGCCTTCACAGGATAATGAATCATCAGCATTAGGTCATATTTATACAGGTTGGATCCAGTTAATTAACAATTCATTAAAACAATTATCTAATAAACTTCAATAATTATGTTATACAAAAATCTTAAATCATTTATTATGAATATTTAATATTTGATTCCATACCACAGATAAAACTATACTTAAATGTTAAAATTTCAAAAAGTAAAATTTACTTCTAAATTCAAGCCTCTAGAGCATAAAGTTCTATAATTGAGAATTGTCCTACTTTAAAGTTCATTCAATTTGTTAACAAAGTCACCCCTCTAACCAAATAAGGCTGGGCTAAAACACTGAAAAAGAAACTGTCATCTAAACCTTGATGAACTTTATGGAAATGCTCTGCTGCAGAACTTTTGAGATGCACTTCCTTATGTCCTCATATTCCAAAATGTATTAATTAAAATGAATATTGCTTCAACCATATCCAAGAATATGCACTACCCCACAAGATTCACAACTGAATCTTTCTCTAGAAATGTACTTCCTTCCATTAATTTTTATTCCTGTCAAATTCTTGATCTTGGAACATATTTTAAAACATCCACATGCAAAGTCGCCCCTTCTTTCCAAATTTGTCACAAACTGCTTAAAATTTAAAACTCAACACCTCTTTTAAATTATTATACCTTCCATAAGAAAATGCAATGTGCTTAGGAAACAAATCCCCCACCATAACATCCTGATACACCACATGCCACAAGTCTTAGCCTTTCTAAAATTTCTGAAAATGGAGAATGGCAATGGGAGCCTAAGGGAAGAATTACTGTACTGATACTCTATGAGTTTTGTTTCTGAGCATTACATAATTTGTCATTAAAGACAGTGTTCTTACCAGTCGACCTTGCTTACCAGTGGATATGATTTGCAATGAAGCTGTTACAACAAGCAAGTAGGTAGGAAAGCCCCAGTTTTAATATGGGACTGTCCAACCAATCCCTACACTCACCAACTAGCCTGCTAGTTAACTCTCAACTTCTGAGATTTCTGCAACTGGCTTAAAAAACTGAGCACTATCTCTTTACACAGTATAAAGGTAAGAAGGACTGGTGTTTCCTCTCACAGACAGCATCATCTTTTATTCTGATACCATCTCTGCTCTCATTAGTTTTGATACACTAAGAAGACTGGCCTTAAAGACATGGGACCATTTTATATAGGGAAAAAATTAGACCTTTCTCTGATTTGCAGATGCCATATTACATCACACTGACTCATTCATACTATATTGCATGTGTTAATCATTTTCTGCATTGTAAAATTAAAACAAATTCTGCTTTGCCATCTAATGAGCTACTCATAGCTGTTAAACCTGTCATGACTGAAATTCATTTTCCACCTCTCATCATGAGCAGACAGGTGATCTGCTGTGGCAACCCCTAACCGGGAAAAGCCAAAAGAAGAAGAAGAAGAAGAAGATCATTTAATTATGCCATAGCCAGTCTTGTAATTCTTTTCAACTATAGCCAGTTTGGGTCACAGAGTTAGAAACGTGCCAGAGGTATAACCATGTGAATTTATATGGAAGTTCATGTACCTGAACTCCTTTTTCAAACAACATTGGTTGCAAAGTGAAAGTTCTTTGCCTTTAAACTATTTGATAAAGTATTCCCTACCCTACAAGAGCTTTCAGTTCTGTATCTGTCCATATGTCCATGTAGCTGGAGACATCAAAATGGTATACGCCAACAACTGAAAGCAGTTTTATTTCATGTTCATGTATTGATCATATTTGTGGAGGGATGTGGGAGCTATTCAATAATTTATGAACCATTTTAAGGTAGTTTTTCATTGCCATATATTGTAATATTAGACATATTTTAGTGCATTGGCTAGAATTCCCAACAAGGATGTTACATAATCATGCAAATGAAAGGTATCTCCTGAATTTTCAGAAGTACTGCAACTCCTTGGAAGAGTGACCAGAGTGATCTGAGCTCTGAAGGGACCTGTGAGTTTCTATAGCAAAGCTGTTAAAGTACACTAGATTAGTGGGAGTAGTGGACACGTAGCTATGCTACATTAATTTACTCTGCTCCTATGTGGGCGATAACACTGAAGCCTTCTGCAACACTGATATGTATATTTGAGCAACACTGTTTGCTTTGTGACATAATAAATGTTTGCACTTACAAATTATTGCATAGAAGTTGAACTGATATGTGCCAATTTAATTTATGAGCTATGCATTTTCAGTGCTCTTCAGATAACCACACTATAGTTTGATAAAGGGAATAGATGGGGTGAACAGTTTTTCTATAACTTTTTCTTTCCATTCCACCTCCTTCTTTTCTTTCATGATCTCCAAGGTTTCCTTTCCTTTTCTACACTGCCTGCATTTTTATGGGACCCTCACACCCAATAATACATGATCCTGCTTTTACAGTTACAGTATTATATTGATTTAGGAGAATATGTCACTTACTGCAGTATACAAATGAAATATGTTGTTACTGCATGTTAGATTTGTTATCTTAGCAAACATATAAAAAGTAAATTAGTTAGGATGCAGAAAATTTCAGATACACCTGTTTAGCAAAGAAAGAAGCTAGTGATGTCTAGTTCAGAGAACAAGTTGCATTCTGGATAAGAGGAGAACCTTCTATCTATTATTATAATTGCAGAAGGTTTATCCTTCTCAAAGGACAGGATGGCCATAGCAGGACAATGATCACAACAGGCATTAGAGAACAGTACACGAGTGTTGGATTCTGTCTAGTTCATTGGGGAAACACAATCAGAAAGTGACTGATATCTCCAATTAGAAACCAAGTGGGTAGTGACATTAATCAGTTTAATAAGGTTAGACTTGGGCATCATTTTATTTAGTTAAGGTACAAATGGGCTAAGCCATTTACAGTTAAGGTCCCCAGGAAGGAGGAAGTTGCTGTTAGAGATAAAGTTCTGAAAAGTGCCTAGCTGTTACTTCACTTTTATTCAAATGATGACTGGGGCTTGGATGTAGCCTGAAGCGGCACATATCTTGGTTTGTCCTCCAGGAATATTATTACAAGGGGTTCATTTAGGAGTACAGTTATCCATACATGTGCACTATCCATCCATTTTTACCATTATATTTATTTATTTTTGTCAGGACTATTTTTCCTACTTCAGTTCTGTATCAAGGTCTATCCCATATGAGGACTTTCAAGATGGCTGCACACTGATGAGCAGCTTAATTTTAGCTTTCCCAATGTGAAAAAAAGAAACTAAGAGAAAGGGCCAGTACCTCTACCAGTTTTAGTAAATTCATGTACTGACTAGTAAGTAAACTGCCTGAATGCCAGCAATGAATAAACTTAGAGAGCCTGAAAGAAAATCAGCTAGAAAACCCTGACTGGAAAGACTCATGCAGCTGTTCAGCAAAAGAAAGCTTCCAGTAATCTAGAAACTGTTCAAGCTCCAGCTTTAGTGCAAGATTTGGCTTCCAGTAATCTAGAGGAAAAAATAAGTTAAACATTGAAGGAGCATATCAACTCAAATAATAAAAGGCTGGAAAAATGGAAGATGCTTTAAACAGCTATCTGGATGAATCAATAGTACTGAAAAATCAGCTGTTGAAATGAAGAAAAGTCTGGTTGAGTATGACACTGTTCAAGAAGAGGGAAAACCTGAGATTTTTTGCTGTACCACTGAACTGGAAGGAACAGACCATATTCATTTTATGAAAGCACAAGTAACAATTGAACATATTTTTTAACAGCATGATTTTTTAATTGAAAGGGCACATCATGTGTATGCTCCAAACCTGGCCATGAGAAAGCAGTCAAAACTTGTGCTAGTAAAGATACAGTCATCAACAGAAAGATTTGATCATAATGAAACTGTGTCAGAAGGCCAGAGTATTAAAAATTAGAAACAGCAGAGTGTAGAAAATGAGTGCTTCTCTTCTGCCTGTTGTACAGTGAATACATTTATCGCAGCAATCAGGGAATGTTAACAAGCAGGTGTGAAATTCAAGTTGCTGTATCCGGCTGTTTTCAAAAGATTTATTTCCTGGAGGATCAAAATAAGTTTTTGATGCAGAATAGGCTAAGGAGGAACTAGAAAAGTTTTTCAAACAAAAGGTGAGCAATATAACAGAAGAGGACTCTACTTATTATTCTTCTGATAAGAAAGCTCCTGGAGAGTTCTTGCCAGTGAAACCTTTTCCAGTGTTACAAATTAAAATGCTTGAGAGAGAGACAAAAGCACAGGAGTTGACTAGAAGAATCAGGAGTACCCTGGATTTGAACTGGAGTCTGGGGTTGAGAGATGGAGATGAACAGGAAGAAGACTAGCAGCACTGAAATTAGTCAATAAATGTGAGATTACAAAGCACCAATCACATTTGTGAAATGTGGCTTGTAGAACAGAGCATATGTATGTAACTTTAAGAAGCATTTCCAGATGTAAGCACGTGCATATAAATAGTGACCATGTGCAGGCAGCAGTGCCATTTTGAGAGAACAGCCAGTTTGTTAACATGTATGAGTGTGGTAGTCAGTCTGTTTATAAGCTTATTTAAGTTTAAGTTATAAAGCCTCATTCCTGATATGCTTGTGTGTAATAAAGCTGCTTGAACTGAACCCACAGCTGCTTGTCTGTTTTACCCTGACCAGATGAGCGACATGGTGTCAGAACCAGGATTGAGAGTGCAACTTCTTCAAGCCATGAGGTGCAGAGTTGAAAGTAAATGTATAGTGAGCAGGTTGCGTGATAATAGTGCTGAAATAATCAGAAAGGGACAGAAATGAACTAAAGGTAAGCAAAACTTGCACAAATGATTTATTTTGCAAAGAAAATGAAACAGAGCATTCGTAAGGCACAAAATTCATTATTAATCAAACAAGTAGCACAAAACACATTATTAATTAAACAAAATGTTCAAAACTATGATATTTGATAAAACTAGCAGAAATATTAATATAGGGCTCAGAATTACCTTTGGTTTGCATAATGAGCATGTTTAAAGTAAAACAACCATAAGAAAGGCATAATGAACATGATAAGAGGTTAAAGGGGCATAATGAGTACAACAAAAGGGCAAAATAAGCTTAAAGAGCAAGGCAACTGCATGTTTTTTAGTAAAAAAACTGTGTTTTGGGCATAAACTACTATTTCACATTGTTCAAAGCCATTCAAATCATAGCTAGAGCTGTTCAAAGTATCTCAGAGTGTGCAAAGTGTTTGCAGTGTGTGTGCTTTATTACGGTGCAGTTATTTCACAGAGTTTGCTGTGTGCAAAGTACAGTTATATTGCAAAGTGCAGTCAAAATACAGCCATTTTGAAAAATGTTTTTGTGCTGTGTACGTTCATTCACAAGAGTGCCACCATTTCAAAATGTTTCTTACACTGTACAGAGTTATTTTGCAAAGTACAGCCATTTTGAAAGTTTCCTGTGCTGTGTACAGTTTATTTGTAAAGTGCATTAATTTTGAAGTGTTTCTTACTCTGAGCTTCTATTGCTGTGTGCAGTTTATTCACAAAGTACAGTCATTTCAAAGTATTTCTTACACTGATGAGTAATTTCACAATGTACAGTGGTTTTAAATAATTCTGGTGCTACAGACACTTATTTGGCAAAGCGCAGTTGTTTCAAAGAGTCTGTTGTGCTATTGGGCACAGCTACAATTCTGGCATAAAATTCTGGTGTATATTTATGTGTGCGTGTTCATACATAATTTCAAGTACCTTCACTACTGTGTGTTGATATGGCAAAGGCATTTAACAGACCCAGTCCACTTGTGTTTTGATCATAATATTGCAGAGAATTTAAGAGTATTTGAGCAGGAATACAATATTTTCATACAAGCAACTTTTTCTGACAAAGATGCACATACAAGGGCATTAATTTTGCTTAAATTAGCTGGGTCACAGGGCATTGCGAGAGAGTGTTCATTTGTCTGTACACCAGCAGTATATGCAGGAGAGGAGGAAAACTGCCATATTGTTGTACTGACTGAATCAAGGGAAGACCTTGAGTGCTTGAAACATAAATTTAGGGAAATCTGCAGCCCCCAGACATATTACATTAGAGAGGCACCTATTTTATACAAGAGACCAAAAGCCAGGTAAAACCTTTGCAGCTTATATCACTAACTTAAGAAATAAGGCTAAAATGTGCAGAGTTGGTGATTTGAAAGATGAGTTAATAAAGGACAGGCTTGTGTGTGGTGTTAATAATGTTGCAGTGAGAAAGATTTTGCTTTGTGACAGTGATTTAATGTTGAACAGATATTTGTCAAATCCATGAGCTGACAGAAAGGCACACAAGTATGCTTACAATTGATAAGAGCTTAGTTTCAGCAGCCTCTAGAGCAAGTGTAGACAGCATGCAGCTTGTGGCAAGCAGAATAGGCCTAAGCACATGGCAGCTGCAACCCCTGTAGGTTTTCCTGGGAGGACCAGTAACTTTCTATCAAGTTCCAAGACTAGCTCAGCAAAATGGACATGCTCAGTGCAGTATAAGGGTGAGTCAGCAAAACCCAAGTCAAGTCTTATTGTTAACTGTTGTAATTGTGGTGCCAATCATGAGTCTAAAAGAGAGAAGTGCTTAGCATTTGGTCAGCAATGCCACAAGTGCAAATAATGGAACCACTTTCAAAAGTTTTGTAAATCAAGCAAGCCTCATTCAGTTATTAAGAAAAGTCACTCAAAAAAGCAAGTTGATCATATAGAAATCTGCAACCCTAATTTCTATGTAGATGATGCATCAGTGGTTGGTGAAAAGGTTATTTAATATATTTATTGGCAAATAATGAAGTGTTTTGTATTGTCCTGATCAATGGTAAGCCCATGGACCTCAAAGTAGACACTGGTTCAAAGTGTAATGTGATATCAGTAGAAACATTTGTTAGACTGAGAGCTGGTGAGCAACTTAATTTGGCCAATTGTGCGAAGCTTGTTGCTTATGGGTTTGAAGCAATTCAAACTGAAGGCTCAGTAGTGCTTTCATGCTATTTAGCTTGGAACAGTTACAGCTTGCAATTTTCTTTAGTCTGAATACCTGTGCAGTCACTATTAGGTCTCAGAGACAGTCTGAGAATGAAACTGCTTTCTTTTACCAAAGACGTACTTCATGTAAGCACATGTTCCAGTTCCAGCATCACTGATGCTATTTCCACAGAGTATGTTTTCAATGACAAGCTAAGTAAACTTCCAGTGGTGCACTCCATGAAAGTAGATCCAGAGGTCAGTCTAGTGGTCAGACCAGCAAGGAGAGTTCTAATAGCTATGTAGGACAAAATCAAAGTCCAGTTAGACAAAATGGTGCAGCACGGTGTGATTTGTCCAGACACAGAACCAACTGAGTTGGTGTCTTCCATGGTAGCTGCTCATAAGAAAAGTTCAGATGAAATCAGTATATGCATTGACCCAAGAGTCTTGAACAAAGCATTAAAGATACCTCATCATCCTCTGCATACAGTCGAGGAGGTTGCCACCCTCATGCCACATGCCACTGTTGTTTTCTGTTTTGGATGCAAAGAGTTCATTTTGGCAAGTGATGCTTGATTGCAAATCTTCATTACTGACTAGATTCAGTATCCCATTTGGTAGATACAGATTTGTCAAGATGCCTTTTGGAATAAATTCTGACAGTGAAGTCTTTCAGTGTGCAATAGAGCACAATTGTTTGGGCTATCTATGTGCTATAATAGTTGATGATTTTCTAGTTGGAGGTAATGGTGAACCAGAACATGACAGAAACCTCAGGAAAGTTCTGGACAGAGCACGTAAAGTGAACTTAAAGCTCAATCCTCTGAAATATAAATTCATATTACCAGCAGTTACTTATGTAGGTCACTTGTTTACCAGTATGACTAGACCCTTCTAAACAAGCAGCCATTCCTGAGATGTCAGCCCCCGACAATTTCCAAGCCTTACAGTGTTTTCTTGGTATGGTTAACTATTTGGGCAAATTTATCCCTGACTTTAGTGATTTATCAGTGCCTTTAAGAGAGCTGACATGCAAAAATGTTGTCTGGTCATGGTTAGAACAACACCAGAGAGCATTTGATAACTTCAGATAACAAATTGCCAACCCGCCTACATTGAGATATTATGATGTCCACAAACCAGTAGTTCTTTCCTGTGATGGTTCAAAATTAAGTCTTGGTGCAGCTATTCTTCAGGAGGGCAGACCTGTTGCCTATGCATCTAGAACTCTTACCCAAACTGAGATGCAGTATGCTCAAATTGAGAAGGAACTTTTGGCCATTGTGTTTGCATGTTCATAGTTTCATAATTATATCTATGGCTGAGCTATTGTAAATAGAAATTGATCATCAGCCTCTAGTCACTGTTTTAATGAAGTCTGTGCATACCACTCCAGCAAGACTACAAAGAATGATGCTTAGATTACAAAAGTACAATTTCAAAATGGTCTGTACAAAAACAAACTTCTTTATTTGGCTGATACCTTGTCCAGATCACCCAGAAATACCATAGAACAGCTTGATGCAGAGAGTTTTGACTTTGATATCATGGCAGTGCATAATTTGTCTACCACAAGACTTGATGAGCTAAGAGATCATACAAAGACTAATCCACTTTTGGAAAAGCTCAACCACTTCATCAATGTTGGATGGCTGTCAAAGCAATCCTATGTAGTGCCAGAAATACAACCTTATTATCCATACAGAGATGAGACGCTGCTGGAAGACAATATCATTTTCAAAGGTCCAAAGGTTATTGTTCCTACTTCCTTACAATGTGAATATATTCAGATTTTGCATCATGGCCACCCAGGGTCCGATTCTACCAAAAGAAGGGTGAAAGGACTAGTATTTTTGTCTTCTGTATCAAAGAACATTGATAAAGTCCTTTCTTCCTGTTCAATATGCAACAGTACTAAACTGCATTTGCAAAAAGAGGCACTTCAGTTAGGCCAGATTCCTGAACTACCTTGGTCAACAGTAGCCACTGACATATTTGAGTGGAACAGTCATCATTATTTAGTGTTGATAGACTCTTATTTGAACTGATTTGAAATCAATTTGCTACCTAACCTAACATCCAGTGCTGTTATTACTAAGATGAAATGTCATTTATCAGTCCATGGTAGTCCACACAAAGTTATTTCTGACAACAGTACCCAGTATACCAGTCAATTGTTTCAGAAATTTGAAAAAGTGTGGGACTTTATCCATGTTACTAGTAGTCCAGAATACTCACAGTCAAACGGCCTTGCTGAACATGCAGTACAGACTTCAAAGCAGTTACTAGAGAGGTCAAAGCGTGACAATACCAATATCTGTTTGAATTTGTTTAATCTCAGAAATATACCCCGTGACAACCTACTTGGCTCACCTGCTCAGAGACGTCTATCTAGGCAAACCAGAACAGCCTTGCCTGTCATTTCTACATTTTTGGGTCCCTAATGCTAAAAACAACAAAGCAATCAAAGCCCAACTTTTTAAGAAGGGTTCCTTTCAGAAGTCCAGCTATGATAAAACAAACAGATGTTTTTGTCTGTTGAAAGAAGGCAAGACAGTGAGGATGCAAACGGCAAAAGGCTTTGATCAAATTGGTCATGTGAGCAGTATATGTGCCAAGCTGAGATCCTACTTAGTGGAATCTGAGGGTCTAGAATACAGGAGAAACCGCAGGCATTTTCTTCCTATGTCAGTAATGATACCGCAGAATTGTATCTGTGATACAGACTCTAGATCTCAGAGCAGCCCTGACAATGTTCATACCAAAGAACAAGTTTCAGTATCCATTCCCATTCCTGATGATGTCCCAGATGTCCCCAGAGTAGAACATTCCTTGAAGACAGTCCCCATTGCTAGATTGACTTTTATGTTAAACAATCAGGTCATATTTCTAGACCTAGTGTAAAATACACAGCAACTTGGACATGATTGCTTTATATGTGTCTAATTTTATATGATTGCATGTCAAATAATTTGTTCTGTATAATTGCATGGCAAAAGATCATTTCTGTGTAATTTCATGTAATTGAATATTGTTGTTTAGTATATGATCTATTTCTCAAAGAGGGAGGATGTAGAACAGAACATGTGTATGTATCTTTAAGAAGCATTTCCAAATGTAAGCGCTTACATATAAATAGTGAGCACGTGCAGGCAGTAGTGCCATTTTGAGAGAACAGCCAGAGTGTTAACATGTATGAGTGTGGTAGTCAGTCTTTTTATAAGCTTATTTAAGTTTAAATTACAAAGCCTCATTCCTGATGTGTTTGTGTGTAATAAACCTGCTTGAAATGAACCCACAACTGCTTGTCTTTTTTAACTTCCAGATGAGCGACATGGCTTTACAAGAAAAGGTGGAAAGTTTGGTCTTTTGTTGACTTTGCTAACTTGTGGAGGACTGAAAAGCATATATCCCACTTAATGTCATTAATGTTTGGAAGGACACTAAAAGGAAAGGAAAAAAGTAACTGTAAGTAAAACAGTTTTTGTTCTTAGTATTTTTATAAAACATTTTATGATATAAATTTCATGTTATAAAGTAAAGCATTTTCAGTTATTGTATGTGATTATTCTACTAAAGTAAAAAAGTGACTTTTCTTGTTTTTAGTTTTAAGAAATGTAGATATTACAATGTAAGAAGAGAAGAAAGTCTGGACAAAACATGTTTAAGTTAATATGTTGTAATTTGGGGTTGTTGAGGTGGGGATGATGTGTAAAAGTGCACAGATTATAATATATAGAGAGCTGATATTTTTTCTCTTACTTTTCCTTAGGTGAGCATCCAATTGTGTGTGTAAGCTAGTAAATAAGTGAAAACTGAATGTATTAAAATGTTTTCCTTTAGCAAATAAATGTTCAGTGTGAGTTGAGAAGTCTGCAGCTGAGGGCTGCTGTACATTTTGGTCTCATGTTTCCATGGAGACAAGCCGATTACACCGGCAGGCAATAAAAGACTAAAAGTTAATGTTTTCTGAAAGCATAATAGCTGTTTTCATATCTGGGATGTAATAAAAATAAAACAGGAACCGACAGCAATTAGTATAAGTATGAGCACAGGTTGTAACATGTGTCTTACAATGGATAACCTTCATTTTAGGTTAAGTAATAGCTGTGTGTGTGTAGCTGTTAGTTTGTTACAATTATTCCTATCAGGAGGGTTAAACTTAATGATTTGAAGAAGTACATAGTTTTATGTGTTTATTTTAATTTAGTAGGTTATGGGGGTGTTTGTTTTTTTTTGTTTGAGGTTTTTCATCAAGACAAAAAGTCTTATAAAAAGAGACATGTTCAAATGGAGATGACAAGAAACAACTGTATACAAGATCACCCTGTCAAACATTAGTGGTTGCATCTAACACAAAGCTGGAAATAGATATATAAAAAAGCTGTCATATATAATAGGTGTGAATAATAACTTATCATAATGGCTATTTGGGAAGATAGAGATTTCTTTACAAGTTATAGCAAGTGAGTGGGATAAAATGAAAATCAAATTTAAATAGGGTAGAAATAAAAGAAAAAGATATATTCTTAAGAAGTAGAAAGAATTAGTGGCAAAGGTTAAAGTGCTACAGAAAAAAGGGCACTCTCACAGGCTCAACTACAGAGTGATAAAGAGGAAAATAAAGTAGTACCTGGATAATATGTATGAGTTTAGAAAGACTGCAGTTAAGCAACTGTTTATTTTATAATAACTCCAGAGCACAAATGCTTTTAGCACAATGACTTAGGCAACAGAAAGTAGAAAGGGTGTTTGCCAAACTTAGGGAGCCTATAACAACAAAAATAGCCATAGATCCTGTAAAGGTATTAGATAGATTTCAGAAAGTATATTGTAGGTGGTGAAAGCCAGGAAACTTTTTTGGCTAGGCTTATATAGGCCCCAGGGCCGATAGCCTAGTACCTGCCTATGAACCTATGAACCTATATGAAAATTTGTATAAAGCAGAGAAATGTGGAAATCAAGAAAGAGCACAAATGGAAATATTTATGGAAGACTTGCATTTGCCAAGGTTAAAGGTAGACGAGACTCAACAATTAACAGTTAAGATAGGAGGAGATTAGATAAAAACACTGACATGCAATCAATCTGCAGGAACGTCTCAAGGAAGAGATGGTATTCTTGTAAAAGTTAGGGAGCTAGGAGGGAAGAAAGTGATAAATATCTAGAAGGTTTTGTTTAACAGTATTTTAAAAGGAGGGGAAGCATTAACACACTGGAAGCAAGCTGCTGTGGCCATATAAGACCGTAAAGACTCATCAGACCCAGCTTCATATCAGCTCATTTAAATTTTAAACCATAGTTATAAAGTGATTATGTGTATAATACCTAAAAGAATGGTAAATATATTGCCAAACTGATAAATATGGATAATTGTGTTTTTGGAGGGGAGGTAAACATTTGATAACATTAACAGAATGATGATGATCCAGAGAGTAGCAGAGTATAAGAAAAGAGAAAGCATTTGACAGAGTAAGCTGAGATTTTACAAGTAGTTTGAGGGAAGCATTTGCATTTCCTGATATAATAGTAAGGTTAATTAAGAGGATATATGATAGATTGGAGGGAAAAACTGAAGTGGGAGGGTTCTTCTCTGACAATTGTGTCTGAACAGAGGAGCCAGGCAGGGGTGTCCTCATTCCCCTTTATTTGCACTATATGTAGAGCCATTGGCAAATATAACAAGGGACTCAGGATTTCAAGGATAGAATTGGTATGGTAATCATGAAAAATTGTCTTTATTTGCAGACAATAGTATTTTGTACACAGTAAAACCAGAAAGGAACATCTCAGTTTTGTGGACCATCTTGAGACAGTTTCAAGTAATTTTGGGATATACAATTAATGAAGATAAAACAAATACTGTAGCTGTAAGCTATGTACCCACACCTGAATTGATGCTGTAAAATGAAGTATTTAAGAATATGGGTTAAAAAGATTTCTATTATGGCAGTTAAGCATATGTGGGAAGAGACTAAATGAAAGGTAATATAAAAACTGAGAAGCTGGAAGCTGTTTATCTGTTCAAAACTACAGGCTGGCAGGAACAGTTTACCCACTATATTAATGGGATTTGTAGTTCTTTCAAATTCACATCAACACATTCAGTAAAGATTGAATACTTAGATGTAACTATGTCCAAGGATCTTGTTAAGGGTGGTTTCTGTTCTAAGATATACAGAAAACCTACCTTTTCTAATGGTTATTTAAATTTTTGGTAGCAACCACCTAGGATTCACTAAAAAGAATATAGTGAAAGGCCAGATGGTCCATATAGCTAGGATGTGCTCAGAAATAGAAATGTTTAAACCTGAGTTGGGCACAGTAGCACAGCTGTTCATGGAACAGGGATACCCTTTGCAGCTGGTTTTACAACCTTGCAAGCAGGTGATTGAAGGATGGGGGACCAAGGTACAGACCACTACTAGGGATCCAGTTATTAGGTGATAAGAGTGAGAACAACAAGAGATCCTTTTGTAATTCTTTGGTGTTAACTTATGGTGAAGTGAGTGGAAATGTAAGGGACATTTTGAACAAAAATTGGGTGATATTCAAGGGGAACAGTGAACTTATAAATACCCTTAGTAATACCCCCACTTTTGTTTACAAAACAAATTTGAACTAAAAATTTTTGTTAGAACATCCAGTTGCCCCCAAAGATCAAATTTTAAAGGAACAGATTAGCGTGGTGCTTGTAGGTACTGTAATTACATACTCCAAGAATCAAGAATTATAGTTGGTCAGCCCACTTGCATCTGGGAATTGTGCATCTAGAGGCTTGGTGTACATAGCAGTATGTCAAGGTTGCCAATATTTTTATGTTGGCAAAACCGAGAGGGTTCTTAAAAAACACATATATGAGCATTTGTATGCCATTAGACAGGAGAATGAAAACAATGCCTTATTTAGACATCTCAAAAGTTTACCTACTTGTAAAAAAAATATTTTGGTATACTGCAGATTGTTGATAAAGATATTAGGGGTGGATTTTTGGAGAATAAATTAGAGAGGATGGGATTTTATTGGCAACTCAGGTTGAATGCCCTTGTTGTCCCAAAGATTAATGACTCTTGTTCCTTGATGCCTATTTTAAAGAGTAGATCCTTAATTTTGCAGTTAAAATTGTCACACAAGAAAGTTTTTTAAATAAATTTATTCTAAAAGTTTTTATGTTTAATTGTTTGACTAATTAATGGGTGTGACTTTTGTCAATATGTATATAAGTATGTAAAAAATGTGAATTGTGTTATTCTGATGAAGTCTTGACTTTTGGATGAAAGTGCTTGACTACTTTGTTTTATTGCACTGTCTTTTCACATTAAAAGTCTCATTTTTAATTTTTGGACAGTCTTTTTGTGGTTGTTCCCAAGCCTACGGTGCATGAGGTTTTGGTTGTGTTTAAACTGGAAGCTGTTGTTTACAGTTATGGATAGCAGGATAAAGCAGTGAAAATCTTTTTAGTCCCTTAAGTTTTTTATACAGGGCAGGCATTGTTTTATTTATCAGAGGAGAAGTTGTGTTCAATAATAAAGAATTGAAGAAATTTATCTGGGAGGGGAAGAGGGCAAGGGTCAAGTGGGATAAGTTGATCCTTCCAACAGAACAAGGTGGTTTAGGATTACCTGATATGAAGGGATATTTTGGAGGTACACAGTTAAGGCTCATATCTTTCTACTAGTGTTATGTATATCATTCAGTGTAGAAAGGGATGATGATGTAACAGTGCAGAAATTCAAGAAATAAAGAGAGAGTAGAATTTTTGATGCAGATCCTAAGGAGAGTAACAACTGCCATGCATAATATTATATTCATAAAGTAGCAAAACGCATTGTAAGAACTAAGCCAATGTGAGAATGAAGAAAGGAAATTTTGCCAGTAGGGATGTTTACAATTAGGGATACAGAGAATGTGCAAAAGGGGCCTGGAATTTACTAGAGAAAACTGGCAAATGAGCCATTATATTGGGAGCAAATAACTAGAGAAGAAAACGTAATAGAATGGGAAGAGGCCAAGAAGACACTTGGATTGCAGAGCAGAACCTATCTTTCCTGTCAGGGATTAATATCTGAGTACAGGCAAAGAAAAAGGGATAGGAGAATCTTAAGTGAAAGACCCAATTAATGCAGTTTTAGTTAAATCTTGAACAGAAGTTGCTGTTAAAAAAGGAATAGTTAGTAGGCCATATACAATATTGCACAATACCTAAAGGAATCAATCAGAGAAGGTTGCAAAATATTGAGAAGAGAGAGATTGGATAAGGATTTCACAATGGGAAACAATGGGAGTATATATATGGACCTTAAGTATGGCACAAAGTCTAGAAGATTTAGGATTTTTGCTTAGAAGTATTTGCATATGTATTTGTATACCCAAGCAGACGCCAAACAAATTTTCCTCAAATGTTGGAGGTGTGATGGGAAAGCAAGAAGTAACTGGGAACATATATTTTGTGAGTGTAATTATACTGGCAGACTTCAAAAATTAGTAAAAATATTTCCAGGTGAAATGGACTGCTCAGGAGCAACAAACCAAGAATGAAACATTTATTTAAGCTTTAAGTGAATACAAATCAGCTTTTCATCAGTAAGGCTTCTTCAGAATACTGAATCAGTTTATATATATATATATATATATATATATATATATATATATATATAAATTGTGTGTGTGTGTGTGTGTGTGTGCGCGCACTAATCAGCTGATAGTCTTTATCAAATTTAATTATGACAAAATGAAAACACCTGAAGTGAAGTTAAAAAAATGCCACTAAAACATTTTTTCCTCTGCCATAAAAAAAGACTAAATAAAATATATATAAAACTGTATACATGTAAGAAACTCTAATAAAGAATAAGTGAATATACCCAGTAAAACTTTATAAAACCACAGTAGCTCCTGAGCACTCCATTTCCCTGGGAACATTTTTTGGTTATTAGTTTTGTTTTTTCCTGGTTCCTCGTTTGATTTGTGGTTTTAGTGTCTGAATACTGGACTTTGCTAACACTACTTGCAGTATGTTTCCAGGAGGTGGTAGTTCCTCTGACAACCAGAGGGTGCTAACTCATACTTTGGACAGTATCACAGGAGAGCTTACTAAGCTTCTTGCTGTAATCTCTGAGCTCTCAGGGCAAAGAAACACAGGTGAAAGGAGAAATGGTAACTTGGAGTGTACTGAAAACAGTGGAGATAGAGGAAACATCAGGAATAATGTTCATTTAATGAAGATGTTGCTGGACATCAGTTGGGAATTTCCAATAGACAAGGTACTATTTTTTTAACAGTCCTGAACATGGACTTTCACATCACTACAATTTGAACTTAAGTAATGGTGCATTTGGAGAATGGTTAAATTTAGGCACTTCCCTTATGGAAGAGTATCATCACATGACTGAAGTGAGTAGCCCTAAAGAGAACTTAAGAGACTGGATCTCTTTATTAGAGAAGACATTTTTTTAAGTTGTGTAATTTGCAAATGGACAATTTATTTCTTATTGAATGTCTGCGCACTCACAAACATTCAATAAAAAATAAATTGTCCATTTGCAAATTACACAACTTAAAAAGTGCGCAGGGTTCCAAAAGGGTTGAAGTATTTTAAGTTTCCTAATGGGGTTGTGGCAGGCTCCAGGCTACACCAGGAACTTATTGAACTGTTTAACAAACAAGGACTGGAGCTTTTGGAAATTATGATATGGGAGAATAAAATAAGTATACAATATTATCACTGAAATAGAACATTTGAATGGTAAGATTAAAAATGATTTATTATTCTCTGTATACACAGTTGAATCTTCTTCTGGCTTTTCCCAGTTAGGGGTCGCCACAGCAAAAGTCTGGTCTGCTAATGATTGGCAGTAGATTTTTACGGTGCAGAGGTGCCAGCCTGATGCCCAACCTTCAGTGAAGGCACGCCCATTCACTCATGTCTTTCGAACACCACTCGACCGCAGGGAGGGCATGCAAACTCAACACAGAAGGTGCTTCAGCCGAGAATCGAATGGGGCACAGTTGAATACAGTAATTTATTTACCAAAGTGGACAGTCATATTTATAAAGTTAAGACGAGGAAAAACAATCTCACCAGTGATAAGGCAGAATATGAACAGGGTAAGCCATTTCCTATCTCTTTACCTAAGAAGGAAAATGAACATGATGGAAGGAGTTCCCCCCACCCCTTACCAACAGGAATTTTGAAGATGGTATGGCAAGATACAAGGGAGATAGGAATGAGGAAACTACTATCAATGATGTACAGGAGGTCTTTGATTTGGAAGACCCTTTAGAGTTCCCGCCCCCTGGATTTCTAAAAGAATTGCCAACAGGACCCAATCCCTGCCAGAGAAATCCTCCAGTGTAGATAGGCCCCCTCAGGGGAACAGGTACAGCGGCAACAGAACCAGTTCTACCAGCAAGGGGGAGGTTTACAAGGGGTGATGGAGGAAGAATTGAACCCCATCTATGGTGTTCACCACGTAGTATCTCTATGGTTCTTAAGAAAATTAACTTTAGTATTTACAATTACACTGACTATAACATCACTGATGAGTATTTTTCAATTTCTGAGAAAGGATTCACCTTTATTCCTACTTTTAAACAAAACTTGGTAGATACCATGATGGAATTAAAACTATTCATTAGAAAAATGAATTTTGCTATCCAATACAAGGATAAGGAGGTGGGAAGGGTAGAACAGAATGGATATTCTAATTATTTAATTTGAAAGAAAAAGAGTACAGCAATGCCTGTTCCCCATCCCACAGATGAAACATTTTCCAAAATATGTGAGCATAAAATTTATCAGTTTTTTATTTCAGGGGGAAAGGGCTATAGTGCCTTTTATCTTACTAAAAAAAACATGATACTTTAATAAACTTGAAAAGGAATCCCCATATTAGAATAATGAAACCTGACAAGGGAAGGGGATAGTTGTTTTCAGGAGAGAAGAATATTCTAAAGAAATGTTAAAGATTTTGGAAAATAGTGACTTTTATACCAGAGCCTCTATGAATGTCGTGTGTGGTTCCTACCAATATATAGATATATTTTTGGAGGAATAATTGCTGCAGGGTGGGATAGGTCTTAAGACTTACAAGTTTTTGTGGAACAACCACCTCAGAATTCCATATTTTTTGGGATCTCTAAGATTCATAAGGACCTGTAGCACCCACCTTTTAGACCTATTGTCTCTGCAGCAGGGACTAAAACACATCCCCTTGCCCTTTGTGTGGGCAGGTTGTTGAAACCTTTTCAAAAAGTTGGCAACTACATTATTAGGGACTCTTGGGATTTTTTGGGTAGGATTTCACATTCCCTTTGGAATGAGGATGTCATCCTCCTGCTGATAGATGTGAAAGATCTTTTCTCTATTATCCCCCAGGAGTATGGATTGGAACTGTTTAGTGAAGCAGCCCTGAGGTTTGGTTTAGTTAATGGGGAACAGTTCAGGCTTATTATGGAATGTATGGAGATTATGGTCAACAACAACAACAATATTTGGTTTGAGAGTAACATCTTCAAACAAACCAAGGTTGTTGCAATGGGGGCTGCTTTTATCCCCATTTATGCCAACTTTGTGATGCTTAGTTGGGAGAGACACTTCATTTTTGGTTCCCCTTTTGAGGAGAAGTTTTCATTATATCTTAGATAACTGAAAGACATCTTTGTCCTCGGGGGGGCTTGAGGAAATCCCTGGGTTCATAGAGTATTTGAATAATACTACCCCTTTCCAGAAATTCACTTTCCAAATGGACAACAAAAATCATCAGTTATTTGGACATCACCTTAGAGAAGAAAGAAAATGGGGTTTCTTCTACCATTTACAGAAAACCCACTTTCTCAGTTATCTACATTTTTGTAGTATGCATCCTTTGTCCCAGAAAAAAAGTATTTTATTAAGGGGCACTTTATTGGATTGGCGAGAATGGTGTCTGATAATATAACTTTTGATCCTGATAAAAGAAAATTGGAGGATATGTTCTTTGAGAGGGTGTACCTTGAGCTTTTCATGAGAACCATCAGCATAGAGGTTGCCCAAAACAGAGGGAAGAAATATCTACCCCTTTTGGGAACATAATTAAATAAGAGAGCTGTTTTGATATCTAACAATAATAATATTCGAAATGGGGAAGAAGGAGCAGATGTTTGTTCATAGTTAAAAAAGGAGGAAGTAGTAAAGGCTAGGGATTTCCCTAGAGTTATAGTGTTGGTTCCAATAGCATTAGCAACATAATAAGTAAAAATTGGGGAATATTGGGAGAAGATGGACAAATCAGTGACATAGTGGGTAACAGACCCATTTTTATATACAAAAAAGGTAAATGTATCAATAATATTTTAGAATCTAATGGTGACAACAAGGAGAAGAAAAAAATTAGTAAAGGTACCCAAAAACATGGGATGTGTAGCCAGTCTAAATACATATTGGGCCATTCAATACTGCAATTGCGATTGCATCTAGGTCTATCACCCACTCACAGGAAGGGAATTGTCTATCTAAGGGGATGCTGTATTTGGCTGTGTGTATTTTGTGTTGGAAAAACAGAAACGCAGGTAAAGAAAAGGACGTATGAGCACCAATATGAGACATCTAATAAAAATTCAAACAATGCTTTGTACAGACATTCTGCCTGTTGTAGTGGCTTTAAGCAATTTTTGTTTGCTATACTGGAAAATGTTCCTGTTGATCTTAAAGGGGGGGTGGGTGGGAAGACAAGTTGGAATTAAAAGAGCTGAGTTGGCAAATTAAATTAGATGCAACCCATTTCACTGGAATTAATGACTGCCTATCTCTTGTGCCATTACTAAAATTTAGGGCTTAGAAATATTAGTTAGCCTAAACACAAAAATGCATTATTGTTTATGCTGGAAGTTCCTCTATTTTCTATTTTCTTTTCAATAAATATCTTTATTAAATTATCACATATGACACAGGCAATCTTACATTTATGTAAATGAAAAACAAACAACACAACATTTACACCACTTTAGCTGCAAACATTATATGTCACAGACACCATTGAAACAACTGTAGCTGTAGACATTATACATCAGATATAATCTATCTAGTCATTGTCAGTTAAACATTATATGGCTCATTCAAATCCTGCCTCTTAAACTCATTCCTTCTCTGCATGTATTTCCACAATTCCCATTTATTCCTATGTAGTTTGCTCCTTCCCTTTTCTAAAGATCCCAATTCCATGTTACTATATTCACTTCTTCTAGTAAACTTGGTCTAGACTTTGATTTCCATTTTCTAGTAATTTTTTTTTTTTTTGGCAGCCACCATAATTAGACTCAGCAAGGCTTTACTATGTCTAGGCAATTCTGATTCTGTATCATAGCTCAAAAAAATCATCTCCCCAGTCAATCCAATCTACTCATCCAGCATCTACAACAGAGTAGTCCATAGGGAATTGCTAAAGTCTGCCAGCTCATTACACTCCCAAAAATATGTTCCCAACCACCTCTGTCTTGCCCGTCACACCTCCAACATTTGCTATCCACTTAAGGAAAAATTCTTTGGAGTCTATTTTGGGTATAACAATACCTATGTAAATACTTCCAGGCAAATATCATAATGTTTCTAGACTTTGTTGCATATTTGGGAGATATACAGATATCTCCCCATTGTCTCTTTGTGAATTGCTTATCCACTCTCTCTTCCCAATCCTTTCTAAGCTCCTCTGATTGATTCTTATAATTGTCATGCAATATGTTATATGCTGTACTAATTATTCCTTTTTTAACGGCAGCTTCTGTTCTAGATTCTATTAAAAACTCTACCAGTGCTGGTCTTTCATTTAAAACCTCCCTGTTTCTTTCTCTTTTCCTATACTCTGATATCAATCCTTGATAGGGAAGGCAATCTCTAACCTGCAGTCCAAATACATTCTTGACTTCTTCTCATTCTATTACCTTTCTGTTTCTAGTTATTTGCTCCCAATACCTTGGTTCCTTTGACAGTTTTCTCCAATAAATTCCAGACCCCCTCTTGCCTATTATCAATATCCCTAACCACAGTCATTCCTATCGGCAGATTCTGTTTTCTCCATTCTCGTGTTGGTTTAGTTCTTAGAATAGTCCCTGCTATTTTATGAATATAATACTCTGCATGATTTTTGTTGCTTTTGTAAGAGTCTGCATCCAAAATCTCAATCTCTCCTTATTTCTTGAGTTTCTCCTCTGTATCATCATCATTCCTTTCCACCTTGAATTATAATTTTCTGCTTGTGCTATGTATAAGAGCCTTAACTGTGTTGTTCTAAAATACCCCCTCAAATTGGGTAATCCTAGTCCGCCTTGTTCTATTGGAAGAATCTGCTTATCCCACATGACCCTTGCTGTCTTTCCTTCCCAAATAAAATCCTTCAACTCTTTTTTAATTGCTATCAACAGCTTCTCCTCTAGTTGATAAAAATATGCTTAACCTGTGTATCAGACTAGAGGGACTAAAAACATTGTAATTGCTTGTATCTTAATATCCATATCCATATTAAAAAAACTTCCAGTTTCTCAATTTTTGTATTATCTTATGTTTAGTGTCTTTCTACATATTCTTAGCTGCCACAACAGAGTCATTTCTAATCCATACTCCTAAATACTTCATTTTATAATGTCTCCAGAAATATGGATATTGTTGGACCAATTTGTGTGTGGGTACATAATTTACTGCTTTAGTCTTTATTTTAGCTTCATTAATTTTGTATCCTGAGAAGACTTGAAACTGTATTAAAATATTCCACCACACTATAATGTCCCTTTCTGGTTTTGTTGTGTGTAAAATAATATCATTTGCAAATAGAGCCAGCTTTTTCTGACTACCATACCAAATATATCCTTGAATTTCTGAGTCCCTTATTTTCTTTGCCAGTGGTTCTAAATATAATGCAAACAAAGGGGAAAGCAGACAAACCCTCTCTTTTTCCTCTACTTAAGCAGAAGTTATCAGAGTGGACCCCACCCACTATAATTTTTGCCTCCAATCCCTCATATATACTCCTAATCAACCTTATAATTGTATCAGGGTCTATATTAGATCAGTGAACGCTTAAACAAGCGAACGCTGATTCATCGACCTTATTTAAGCGAATGATCAAAATATCGAAGCAACAGAAACCCAAATTTTTTCCTAGGGAAAGAATTTGGTTGTCCGTTTCTGTTGCTTCAGTATTTTCAGTGCTGTGGTGGAAAGTTACGGGTCAGATTCAAGTAAGTGTGCGATTGTGTGGATGTGAGTGTTAGGGTGGGTTAGGTGAGTTAGGGTTAGGGCTCAGGTTAGGTATGTGTGCGATTGTGTGGACGTGAGGGTTAGGGCGGGGTAGATGAGTTAGGGTTAGGGCGCGGGTGAGGTGACTGTGCAGTAGTGATGGACCTTAGGGTTAGGGTTTGGGTTAAGGTAAGTGGATAGTTTGTGGTGTGTGCATAGTCTAGTGTAGGGTTAGGTGTCAGATTTTAGGTGTATGTGTGTGGATTTCTGTTTGTTTGGTGTGCTTGTGTTGTGTGTATGTGTTTTGGATCAGCAATTTTTTTCTCTAGGAAAAAAATCGCTGATCTGACAGTTCGAGATTGTAAGCTTTCGCTTACATAAGGTCGATCAATCACCGTTCACTTTTTTAAGCATTTGTTGATTTAATATAGACCCATTGTATCAGGGAAAGCAAATGCTTCCATTGCCCTGATCATGAAGTCCCAGTCTACTTTGTCAAATGTTTTCTCTGCATCAAGACCCACCCATGGATCATCAATGTTTGTTAATATTGTCAAATGTTTGCCTCCCCTCCACAAAACCACACTGATCCATATGTATCAATTTTGATATCACTTTTGCCATTCTTTTAGCCATTGTAGACATAAACACTTCATAGTTTAGCATTGAAATAGGCCTGTATGAAGCTGGATCCAATGGATCTTTACCCTCTTTAGGTATTACCATTACCACTGCCTTCTTCCAGGATGCTGGTACTTCTCCTCCTCTTAAAATACTGTTAAATAAAACCTTCCAGATCATTATCATTTTTCCCTCTTAGCTTCCAAGCTTCCACAGGAATACCATCTATCATGGGGACTTTCCTGTAGATTGGTCACACACACCACCATTTTTATTTCATCTCCTTCTGTCCTAACTGTTGTTAATTGAGCCTGATCTACCTCTAACCTTGACATATTTAATTCTTCATAAATATTTCTATTTGCACCTTTTTCATTTCCATATTTCTCTGGTTTATACAGATTTTCATAAAACTTCTGAAATATTTCTAGCACCTCTATAGTTTCTCTTGTTATCTACCTTGTTATAGGCTCCCTAAGCTTGGTGACAACCATTTCTACTTTTTGTTGCCTGAGTCATTGTGCTAAAAGATTTTGTGCTCTGGAGTTATTATCAAAACCAATTACTTAACAGCAATCTTTCTAAACTCATGCACACTATCCAGGTAATCCCTAATTTTGCAATTGCTCCTCTTCTTGTTCTGTGAGATTCCCCTATTCTACAGAACTTTAACCATTGTCAGTCCTTCTAAATAAATCTTGTTACTTTTTAACCATGTCTCTCTTTCTTTTATTTACACCCAATTTTTCAACTCCACTTTAATTTTATCCTACTCCCTAGCTACATTTTCAGAAGAAATTTATATGTTTTCCAACAACTCCTGAATAATTTTCACTATCCAATGCATAAATTCATTTATTTTCAATAGATAGGTGGGAAAGTGCCAGTGTCTCATTTTAAACATTAACAAACTTTAAGAATAAATTAGATGACTGAGTGAGTCCACAGGTCTACCACCTACATTTTGAGGAATCAGAATTCATATATGGCCTTAGAGCCATAATGCTATCAGAGCTTATGACCTTATGAAAAAAAAAACACTGGTAATGATTTCATATTAGAAAAAAAGCAACTGAGAAGTTGTAACTCATTAACTCTCATTAACAAGTTGCATCCATATCCACTTCACATTCAGTTACCTGCAGAGAAGCCTATATTTTCATGTTACAGTCCCATACCCAAAAAACTCTGTCTAAATAGACCTCCCAAATCCTCAGCTACACATAAGGCATGAAAGTCTGAACCAGAGAGTCTGTCAGCATGGCCACTTCTTTTGAAATGTGAACATCTACAACACTAGAGCCTCTGTTTGGGATTCACACAGTCAAAGCACCACCTTGCACAGAGAGTAAGAACAAGTACCACCCAATTTGTTCAGGTATCTCAAAATGGACTGGTCTCCAGGCCTGAACATTAAGGGTTCTGGTCTCCAAGACTGAAAATTAAGGGTTCTTGTCTCCATTTCTTTAGGAGAAGTTAGAGCACAAGAAACAATACCTGTATCCTCAGTTGGTTGATATGGGATTCAGCCTGTGTCATACCATATTTTCAGGCATGTATCAGGCTCTGCTGTCCAGGCATAATACTGTACAAGCAAAATTTTCAATGCCACAAGGATGTCCAAGGTAAAAACTGTGGTAAGACTCTGACCCTAGAACCAGGAAGGGCTAAAATAAATATTTTCCAGTGTTTGCTGCAGTAGGGAGGGGTGGAACCTGGTTCATTGTGGCAGAGCTGATGGACCTAAACCCCAATGCAAAACAGAAAATCACTTTCTTTCCCACAGTGTCCAAAGGGTTAGGTTTCTTATCACAGAGTGAGGTGGAAAGGTGTTGCAATCTTTGACACATGCTAGAATGATCACATGTGAGACAACCCTAGAATGCATTAAGAAGACCACATCCCAGTCTGCTGAAGCCTTTAAAGATCTTCCACAATTATAAGAGCAGAGGAAGCATAATCTGTTACTTTGGGGTTACAAATACAGCAACCTTGATGGGATGATGTAGATGTAAATGTCATTTGTATGTTTTGAAGTCTATATCAATTTAAAAAATATATATTTAATATATACTGCATGTTTCTATCTATGTAAGTTAATAAAGTTGACCAAAAAAAAAAAAGGAGGAGAGATTACAATCTGGATTTCTGGTGATCTAGTGTTTTATTTGAATAACTTGATTTTGACACTTATTTTTAATGCTGCATTTGCTGAAATGGTCCTAATAATGATACAGTAGCCATGGACACCAGCAGGTTGATGTCTATGTTATAAATAAAACACACACAAAAAAGTAGAAAACCATGTACTTACAAAGAAAAGAAGGCAAAGCACATCATTTTCTTGTGTAAACTATAAAGTCAGATAATCCTGCACTCTGGGTGTTGTCTTCTCTTTTTTTCTGTGGGAAAAGAATCAGGAAACTAATAAAAGGAAATTTGTCCTAAAAATATGTATATACATAGCTCTGTGAATGTTGTAAATATTATAGGATGTAGCTGCAGTGGTATAAAGATCTATAAAAGTTAAAAAACAAACACATACAATGGATTTTAAATCATACAATTTGTTGAATTCATTAACTGTGCAAGTCAATGAGATGCATAATGGTAATGTGGAAGTGTTAACAGTTATTTGCATTGGGATCTCTGAAAATTCCCAGGGGAGGGGAAAAGGAAATGTTATTTGTATGTTTTGAAGTCTATATCAGTTTAAAAATATATATTTAATATGGATTTAAACTCAAAATAATTAGTATAAATTTTGCATTTTTCAAATATTATTGCTGTTTGTGGTAACTGAATAACTAGCCATACACTGTGCATGAATGCAGAATGAGAAAAGGCACATTCATTTTAACTTTGTCATGCCTTTTTAACCAGGCTCTCTCTTTTTTATTTATTTTTTTTAAATTGCATTGCCTATATTTCTCAAAGCTGTACGAGAAGAAAGAGAGAAGAGGGGAGAAAAAAGAAAAACAGCACCTGTTTACAATCCCCATTACATTTAAAAATAGCATGTAAAGAAAACTATACACCACAAATACAGTACTATTAAGAAAAGAAAATGTTTTCTTTACTTACAGTTAGCTTTCTCCCCTCTCTTCCCCTCCCAAAGCATTTTCTTAACATTAATGACATGAAGTAGGGAATATACTTTAGAGTCCCCACAAATCCAACACATTTTGAAAAAGTCCAATATTTCCAGATTTTCTTGTTCTGTCATATTTCAGAAATATAATTCATATTTCAGAAATATAATTATTGCATTGTAATCCCACATTAAGTTATTGGTTTTATTACTGTTCTCTATCACCCAGATCCTGTCTCTGCTTCATTTTTAACGTACTGTTGATTCTTCTAGTCACCTCTCATGTTCCCTTCCTTCTCTCCAATATTTTCCATTGAAATACTGGAAAAGGTTTCACAGGCACAGTCTCTCTGTGGTTTTTATTACCAGAAGAACAAGAAGCAGAATCTCCTCCTGTCTCACAGCTCACTTGTTGTTGGACAGACTTTTATATTTCCTCCTTGGCATGTACTTCATCAAAAAATTATTTTGTCCCTCCAGGGAAGAAGAGCCTGAAGACAGCTGGGTACAGCAGCTGGAATCTCACATTTGCATCTCAACATTCCCTGAATAGTGAAATGAATTTACTCCTCTTCTGTCTGGTGGACAATGAGTAATCATTTTCCACAAACACTCTCCTGTCTCCCACATTTATTATTTTGCCCCTCTGCCACAGGTTTTTTCGGAATCAACTCCTTCTGGTGATAGGATTGCATCTTTAATATTAAAGGTCTAGGTTGCTTTCTCATAGCCAGGTTTGGAGCATACACACAATGTGCCCTTTCATCTTACAACTCCTGCTGTGGAATACCAGTCCAGTTGCTTATTTGTGCTCTTATAAAATTAATGCAGTCTGTTCCTTCCAGCTTCTCTGATATAGCTAAACATCCAGGTTTTCCATATGTGATCTGTCCTCTAATTCTTTTATTTTTGAAACATCTCATCCTGAGCAGTCTTATTATCAAACAGCTTTTTCTTCATTTGAACCTCTGAGTTGTGCAGCTTTATCGCATCATCTGAATATCTGTTTAAAGCTTCTTACATTTTTTTCCAGCTTTTTGTTGTTTGTGTTGATATACTCCATCAGTGTTTCTTTTATTTTAACCAGGTCTGTGTCCAGTTATCTTATATATTCCTGTAGGTTACTATAAATCATGTCTGGAGGTTGCATTGCTTTTTCCTGAACAGCTGCAGAACTTTCCCCAGTTAGTGTTTCTTCCTTACATTTTGTAACGGATTTTTTTCCAAGTGCTCTGTATTTCTTTTTTCCTGGCATCGAGGCAGTACGCTTATTAGCCAGTTACTGAAATTTTCCCATAAACAGAAAAGTCTTCTGGCCTTCTCTGTTGAGACTCTGTTTTCACACTGTGAGAGCTAGAGTCAAGCTGTTACTTAATGTGCAGTCATTTATGAAGTCTTGTTTAACAGTATTTTAAGAGGAGGAGAAGAACCAACATCCTGGAAGAAAGTGATAGTGGCTGTAATACCTAAAGAGGGTAAAGACCCATCATATCTAGCTTCATGCAGGCCCATTTTAGTCCTAAACCATGATTATAAAGTGTTTCTGTCTATAGTGGCTAAAATAATGGCAAATGTGATGCCAAAATTAATATATATATGGATCAGTGTGGTTTTGTGGAGGGGAGGCAAATGTTTGACAACATTAACAGAACAATGATAATCCAGAGGGAAGCAGAATATAAGAAAATACCACTATTGATTGGGGGTCTTGATGCAGAGAAAGCATTTAGCAGAGTGAGCTTGGAGTTTTTGAACAGGGCAAAGAAAGCATTTGCATTCCCTGATAAAATTTTAAGGTTGATCAGGAGGATATATGAAGGATCAGAGGTAAAAATTAAAATCGGTGGATTCCTTTCTGGTAATTTCTGTTTGAGCAGAAGAGCTAGGCAGGGTGTTCTCTTTCCCCTTTTTATTTGCGTTATATTTAGAACCATTGGCAAAGAAAATAAGGGACCCTGAAATTCAAGGATGTAATTGGTATGGCAGTCAAGAAAAGCTGGATATATTTGCAGATTATATTATTTTATACCTGATAAAGCAAGAAAAGGACATTTCAGTGGTTAGGAACATTTTGAGAGTTTTATGTCTTTTCAGGATACAAAATTAATGAAGCTAAAGCAAAGGCAACAGTTGTAAATTATGTATCCACACACACATTAGTACAGCAATATCCATAGTTATGGAGACATGATAAAATGAAGTACTGAGGAATGAGTGTGGCATCTAAGGATAAATGGAAAGAGACTAAACAAAAGATAATACAAAAATTAAGAAATTGGAAGATCTGTTTTTTTGGATATGGATAGCAAGATGCAAGCAGTTAAATATTTTAGTCCCTTTAGTTTTATACACACATCAGGCATATTTTTAGCAACCAGAGGAGAAGCTGTGGATAGCAGATAATAAATATCTGAAGGATTTTTGTCTGGGAGAGAAAGACAGCAACAGTCAAGCGGGATGAGCTGATTCTTCTAATAGAACAATGTGGTTTGGGTATTTCAGAGCTGCACAGTTAAAGCCCCTATCCATACCACAAGCAAAAAGTTATAATTCAAAGTGGACAGGGATAATAATGAAATGGGGGGAAGCTCAAGAAACAAGGAGAGACTGGGATTTTTCATGTAAATCATTAAGAAAAATAACAATAACCATGCAGATTGTTATATTCATAAATTAGCAGAAAGTATTCTAAGAACTAAGCCAACACAAGAATGGCGAAAGGAGATTCTGCCAATATGGATATATGTAATTAGGGATACAGACAATAAGCAAGAGGAGGCTGGAATTTATTGGAGAAAACTGGCAAAAGAACCAAGGTATCGGGAGGAAATAATTAGAAAGCGAAAGGTAGTAAAATGGGAAGAGGTCAAAATTAATTTGAACTATGGGCAAGAGATTCCCTTCCCTATCAAGGATTGATATCAGAGCATAGGCAAACAGAAAGAAATAGGGGGATTCTAAGTGAAAGACCAGCACTGGCAGAGCTTTTAGTAGAATCTAGAACAGAAGCTGCTGTTAAAAAAGGAATAATTAGTAGAGCATAGAACATATTGCATAACTATAAGACTCAATTAGTGATGGTTAGAAAGGATTGGGGAGAGAGTTTGGATAAGCAATTCACAAAGAAATAATGGGGGATATATGCATGTCTCCCAAATATGCAACAAAGTCTAGAAGATTTAGGATCTTTGCTTGGACCTGTTTACATAGGTAGGATGATAATGAAATGGGGGGGAGCTCAAGAAACAAGGAGAGACTAGGATTTTGCATGTAAATCCTTACATACATCCATAGCAAATGTTTGAGGTCTCATGGGGAAAAAAAGGTAATTTCAGGGAGTGTAATGAGTTGGCAGACATTAGAAATTCTCTGTAGACTACTCTGTCAGAAATACTTGCTGAGCTAACTGGTATAACTATGGAAATTTAGTTTTTTTGAGCTAATCAGAATTGCCTAGACATAGTAATGCCTTGTCGAGTCTAATTATGGTGGCTGCCAAAAAAGCAATTACTAGATAAAACAACTGGAAATGGGATCTTTAGAAAGTGTAAAAGGAAATTACATAGAAAAAAATGGGAATTGTGGAAACAATACATGCAGAGGAGGAATGAGATTTAAAAGAAGGCAGGATTTGTATGAGCTATGTAATGTTTGACTGACAGTAATTGGATAGATTACAAGTGATGTATAATGTTTGCAACTAAATTTATGTCAGTATGGTTTCTTTTCATTTATATAAATGAATGACTGTATAAATGTATGACTGCCTATGTCATAATTGATAATTTAATAAAGATGTTTCTTGTTTAAAACATTTGTTAATGTTTCAGACATTACTATGCAAAGTTGTAATTTTTCTATAATTTGTGTATTTTCTGTATTATACATGATCCTCTTGTAGTAGTCTAAAATCTCATCTCAAACATACAAGTATTATGTCTATGAGTTTTTGTGTTATAATTAATTTATAAGTTCAATATTACGTACATTTCATTTCTATTAACTTTACTCTAAAATAGCAATTACAAACTGTGAAGTTTTAACTTTTGGAGTTTTTCTTTATATTGTAACCTTTCAAAGGCATTTTTTTTTAATTTTCTCTGAAGTGATTCTAGTCTAATTATTTGTCCTTTATTTTAAGTGCAAAAACATTGTTAATTCCAAGATGGGTCTAATATTTGTTTTATATAACTCAACCATATACTTTTCTTGTCTTAAAGAGGGTTTTTATTTAATAGATCTAGCGATCTCATTGCTTTTGACACTGTCTGGTTAACATGATTTCAACTAGACCAGTTAGATGTTATTGTTATAACCAGGTCCTTGCTTTCAAGTACTTCTAATGGAACACTTTGTAGTATTAATGCTTGTGCTAATATTTTCACCAAATTACACAATGTTACACTTTTATTCAAGCTAAATTTAATACCACATTTGTCAGCCATTTTTATATTTCAGCCAAAAAGCTATTAATAGCACTAAAGGTATTTGTATTTGTAATAGCAAATCCAAGCTTGCAGTCATTTGCATACTTGCTCATCCAGCACTTATTGCATGTTGTTGCAAAGACTATATTAAATAATTGAGTCCTAAAACCAATCCTTGTGAGACTCCATCATTTACATATAGAGATTCAGAAGTCTGTCCTCGTACTGTCGCAGTCTGCTTTGTCTGACAACTACTCAGTTATCCAGTTTGCATGTTTAGCTAATGTTTTATATATTATTTTATGAGGTGGAATATCAAATGCCTTAGCCAAGTCTAAAAATATAACTGCTGCCACTCCTTGGTCCATATTTGATATCTGGTCATAAAATTCAATTAAGTTAGTTAAGGTGGATCTTCATTTGGTAAAACCATTTTGGTGTATATTATACAGAATATTTTTTATTTTATAATTTTCCATTAGTTCTAACATGCAAGTCTCAAGACACTTTCCTAAAATAGAGGTCAGGCTAACCATTCTATAATTTATTCATGTCTGTTATTTTTCCTTTTTTATATATTAGTGGGACAGTAGACTTCCATGAATTTAGGACAGTACAGGTTTTAAGCAAAGTGTTGAATGCATTTGTCAGCACTGTCTTTGATTAATTTGTTTTGTTTTATAATAATATGGCAGGAATTTTGTCTGCCCTAAAATACATCTTATGATATAATTCCTCTGATGCTCTTTTGTACACTTTCTAATGGTATTACTAGACCTATATACTGTTGTACGTCTAATTTATGGCCTTTCCTGATCTTTACCTAGTGATTTTAAAATGTTTGTTTAATTTGTTTGCTATTGTAATAAAGTCAAATAATGCTATAATTTACCTTAATTGTCATAAATGAATTAATTAGCTTCCAAGATGGCTGCACATTGCGTAACAGCTTAAATCTAGCTCTCCCAGTGTGAAAACAGAAACTCAACAGAGAAGGCCAGTAGACTTTGTGTTTATGGGTAATTTTCAGTAACTGGTAAGTCTACTACCTGGATGCTAGGAAAAAAGAAATTCAGAGCATCTGGAAAAAAATCAGCTACAAAGAATGAGGAAAAAACATTGACTGGGCAAAGTTCTGCAGCTGTTCAGCAAAAAGCAATACAACCTCCAGATATGACTTCCAGTAACCTACAAGAAGATGTAAGACAACTGCACACAGACCTGGTTAAAATAAATGAAATACTGATGGAGTATATCAACACAAACAACAAAAGGCTGGAAAATGGAAGAAACTTTAAAGAGATATTGAGACGAGGTGATAAAGATGCAAAAATCAGAGGCTGAAATGAAGAAAAGACTGGCTGAATATGAGTCTATTCAAGAAGAGATGTCTTAAAAAATAATACAATTAGAGGACAGAGCATGTAGGGAAAATCTGAGATTTTCAGCTATACCAGAGAAGCCAGAAGGAACAGACTGCATTAATCTTATGAAAGCACAAATAAGAAACTGGACTGGTATTCCACAGCAGGATTAGTTAGATGAAAGGGCACATCATGTGTATGCTCCAAACTTGGCTATGAGAAAGCAACCTAGACCTTTAATAGCAAAAATGCGATCCTACCAGCAGAAGGAGTTGATTCTGACAAAACTGTGGCAGGACAAAATACTAAAAGTGGGAGACAGCAGAGTGTTTGTGGAGAATGATTACTCATACACTAGGCAGAAGAGGATTAAATTCATTCTACTATTCAGGGAATGTTGAGATGCAGGTGTGAGATTCAAGCTACTGTACCCAGCTGTATTCGGGTCTACTTTAATTAAATGAAAGCAGAATCCGTTGAATACGAATCCGTCGACACATAAACAGTGAAACATGGAAATGTCGAACACACTAAATAGGGAAATCGGAAATGTCGAATTGTCATAGTTGGCCTGTCTGTGGTATAGCTCCATAAGGTAAGTGTGTGATAGTTACGGACCTTATGGTTAGGGTGCGGGTTAAGGTAAGTGCATAGATAGGTAATGTATGTAAGGTTTAGTGTAGGGTTTTGTTAAGTGTATGTGTGTGGAATATTTACTTTGTGTGGGTATAGTTCTGTAGGGTAAGTGTGCTGTAATTACGGACCTTAGGGTTAGGGAGGGTTTAAGGGTAGTGCATAGATAGTTGTGTATGTGGGGTTTAGTGTAGGGTTACGAGTGGGGTTTTGATGCTTTAATTTAGGGTTAGTAGTAGGGTTTTGGTTAGTGTATGTATGTGTTTTTAGTTGTTGTGTTTGTGTAGGTAGTATGTTATGGGTGGTGGGGTTGGCCGATTATTGCGGCTTCGATCTTTAAATTTCGCGGTTTCGCGTGTTCGACATTATCGCAATTCACTGTTTAGGTGTCAACGGATTCATATTCGATGGATTCTGCTTTTGTTTAATTAAAGTAGACCCTTGTATTCAGGGTATTCTTCCCTGGAGGGACAACATTTTTTAATGAAGTATATGCTAAGGGAGAAATAGAAAAGTTTGTCCAACACAAAGTGAGTGTAAAACAGAAGGAGATTCTGCTTTTTGTTCTTCTGGTAATAAAGGCCACAGAGAGATTGTACCTGTGAAACCTTTTCCACTGTTTCAGTGGAAAATTTTGAAGAGAAAGAAGGGTGCATAAGAGGTGACTAGAAGAATCAAGAGTATGTTGGAAATGAAACAGAGGCAGGATTTGGGAGATAGAGATGAACAGTAGTAAAACCAGTAACTTAATGTGGGATTATAATGCAATAATTATATTTGGGAACTATGGCAGAACAAGAAAATCTGGAAATATTGGACTTTTTCAGAATCTGTTGGACTTGTGGAGACTCTAAAGTATATGCCCTAATTCATGTAATTAATGTTCAGAAAAAATGGTTTGGAGAGGGGAAGAGAGAGGAGAAATTTAACTGTAAGTAAAGAAAACATTTTCTTCTTAATAGTACATTTTGTGGTGTATGGTTTTCTTTGCATGTTATAAAGTAAAGTTTTCTCTGTCATTTTTAAGTGTAATAGGGATTGCAAATAGGTGCTGCTATTTTTTTCCTTTCTTTCTCCCTTCTCTCTTTCCTCTTCTTCAGCTTTAAGAAATGTAAGAACTGCAATGTAAAAAATGTATAGTTAAAAGAATATGACAGAAGAAAAAGTAATGTGCTTTTACTCATTCTTGTATGGGGGATGACAATGGAGTATTCTATGACCAAAATATTGGGTTGTGGGATGTTACGACTTATGGGCTTGAATATTATGAGGCTTTTTCTAGCAAATGAATGTATGTTTAGTAGCAATTCTGTATCTAGCCCTCTTGTCTCGATGGAAACAATCTGCTAAAGAGAAACTGACTGTCTGGTTCTCATGTCTGTATGGAGATGATCTGATAAAGAGAAATTGGTTACAGTTTGGTGTGGAGTGATTGGCTGGGTGAAAATAAAAAAAAAAAAACTGGCTAGGAGATAATAGTCTCTGAAAGCATTCAGGGGTTTTCCCAACTGGGAGAACTATATAGATAAGACAGAACCAGTTAGCACTTAGTAGAAGCACAGGCTGCACCATGCGTCTTAGCTTGGATAACCTTTCATTTGGGTTAACTCACGTCAGTGAGTGTGGCTGTCAGTTTGGGACATTTGTCCCTATTAGGAGGGTAAAACTTCAATAGCTGAAGATGTACATAGTTTTGTGTGTTAGTATTAAATTAATAGGTTTTAGGGAGTATGGGGGTGTTTTTTTCTTTGAGGGCTTTCAATAAAACAAAAAGTTTTGTAAGATGTGACATAGACTCAAATGGATATGACAAGAAACAACTATATAAATGTTCAACCTGCCAAATAGTGCATGCATGTAACACAAAAGCTGGAACTAGAAATTTAACAAAAATTGTGTTATACATAAAAGGTGGGAATAAACTTTTTATTACAATGATGCTTTCTGTAATGTCTTTAAATGTCAATGGTCTCACAGATAAATAGAAAAAAGAAAGAATAGTGAACTATATTAAAAAATGTAGAGTGCAAATACCTGTGTTACAGGAGGCACACTTGGAAAGAAAACAAACGTGGATTTGATAAAGAAATGTTTTCAGGATGGTTATTCAGTAGAATATCTAGGACAAAGAAAAACAGGAGTATTTATATTAATTGCAAGAAAAGCTCCAATAATTAAAGAAGATAATGCCAGATTTGCAGTGCTAAGGGGCTACTGGCAAGGGAGGAGGATTACACTGGTATGCATTTATATTCCACCTAAAACTGCTAAAATGGAGCTTAAGAAAATTCTGGGAGAAATAATCACTTTTCAGTGAATGGAATTTAATTTGCAACAGTGAAGATGTGTCTTGGGGGCTTGAGGGCAGATAGCCTAGTACTATACTATGAAACTATAAACTATAACAAAGGTGGGTAGATTTTTGAAGAAATTTATGAAAATATTTGGCATGGAAGATATGAATTCAGTAATAGGAGTTTGGAGTGAATTTACATATTATTCCCAAAGATATAAAAACTGGGTTAGGCTACACAGAATTTACATTTTACAGGAACATGTGATTTAATTGAATGTCTTGATACGTACCCAATAACTATTTCACATCATGCTCCAATAATAACTAAAATGAAAACTCAAGGTACTGAAATAAAAATGAGACACTGGTGCTTTCCCACCTATCTATTGAAAAGAGGGGAATTTAAGGAATGGGTAGTACAGATTATTCAGGAGCTATTTGAGAGGACAGAAATTACTTCTGAAAATGTAGCTAGAGATGGGATAAAATTAAGGTGGAGTTTAAAAATAGGGTGGAAATAAAAGAAAGGGAGCTGTGGTTAAGAGGTAACAATAATTATTTAGAGGGACTGGCAAATGTTAAAGTATTGCAGAATGGGGGAATCTCACAGAGCAAGAAGAGGTTGAACTGCAGAATGCTAAGCAGAAAATAAGAGATTACCTCGATAATATATACAAGTTTAGAAAGACTGCTGTTAAGCAATTGCTTTTTGATAATAACACTAGAGTACAAAACTTTTAGCAGAATGACTTTGGCAACAGAAAGTAGAAAGGGTTGTACCAAGCTTAGGGAGCCCATAACAAGGAAGGTAACAAGAAATCCTGTAGAGGTATTAGACATATTTCGGAAATTCTATGAAAGTCTGTATAAAGCAGTGAAATATGGAAATCAAGAAACGATACAAATGGAAATGTTTATGGAAGTATTAAATATGCCAAGGTTAGAGGTAGATGAGGCTCAGTTACTAATGGTTAGGATAGGAGGAGATGAGATAAAAATTATGATATATAACCAGTCTACATGAAAGTCTCCAGGAATAGATGGTATTCCTGTGAAAGTTTGGAAGCTAGGAGGGAAAAAACTGATAGAGATCTAGAAGGTTTTGTTTTAACATTTAGCATTTTGAGAAAGTTTTGGATCTTTTCGGGATACAAAATTAATGAAGGTAAAACAAAAGCAATAGTGGTAAATTATGTACATATGAATTGGTTCAGCAATATCTATGTTTATGGGGACATGATAAAATGAAGTGTTTAGGAGTATGGATTAAAAATTATTCTGGTGCGGCAGCTAAGGGTATGTAAGAAGAGACTAAACAAAAGCTAGTAGAAACACTGAGGAAGTGGAAGCTTTGTTGTATGGGTATGGATGGTAAGATACAAGCAGTTAAAATGTTTTTTCCTATTAGTCTTATACACAGGTCAGGCATATGTTTATCAACCAGAGGAGAAGTTGTGGATAGCAATTAATAAAGAGCTTAAGGACTTTATCTGGGAGGGGAAGATAGCAAGAGTCAAGTGGGATAAGCTGATTCTTCCAGTAGAACAGGGTGGATTATGATTGCCCAATTTGAAGGGGTATTTCAGAGCCACAATGTTAAGACTCCTATACACAGCACAAGCAGAAACTACAATTTAAAGTGGAAAGGGATGATGATGAAACAGGGGGGAAGCTGAAGAAAAAAGGAGAGACTGGAATTTTGCATGCAGGCCTTTAAGGAGAATAACAATAATCATACAGAATATTATATCTATAAAGTAGCAGGAAGTATCCTAAGAACTAAGTCATCTTGGGAATGGAGAAAGGAGATTTTGCCAATAAGAATGACTGCAATTAGGGATATAGACAATAGGCAAGAGGGGGCTGGAATTCATTGGAGAAAGCTGGCAAAGGAACCAAGGTATTAGGAGCAAATAACTAGAGAGGGAAAGATGATAGAATGGGAAGAAGAATTTATTTGGACTGCAGGTTAGAGATTGGCTTCTATATCAAGGATTGATAGCAGATGATAGGCAAAGAGAAAGAAATATGGAGTTCTAAACGAAAGACTAGCACTGGTAGAGTTTTTAGTAGAATGTAGAAGAGAAGCTGCCATTAAAAAAGGAATAATTAGTAGAGCATATAAATATTGCATGATAACTATAAAAATCAATCAGAGGAGGTTAGAAAGGATTGGGAAGAGAGATTAGATAAGCAATTCATAAAGAAACAATGGGAGGATATATGTATGTCTCCCAAATATGCAACAAAATCTAGAAGAGTTAGGATTTTTGTTTGGAAATGTTTACATAGATATTTTTATACCCCAAGTAGACTGCAGATACCTTTTCCTCAGGTAGGCAGGAAATGTTGGAGGTGCAACAAGGTGTAAAGAGGTAATTGGAAAGATATTTTCTGGGAGTGTGGTGAGTTGGCAGACTTTAAGGATTCTTTGTGGGATGTACTATCGGAGATGTTGGGTGGGCAGATTGGTGTGATGAGGGACCTGATTTTTCTGAGCTATGATACAGAACTGGAATTGATTAGATGTGATAAGGCCATGCTGTGTCTAACTATGGTGGCTGCCAAAAAAGCAATTAGTAGAAAATAGAAATCCAAATCTAAACCAGCTATACTAGAAATAGTGAATATAGTAACAGAGATAAAACAACTGAAATTGAGATCTTTAGAAAAGGGTAGTAGCAAACTAAGAAAACATGGGAATTAAGGGAACAATACATACAGGGAAGGAATGAGGTTTAAACGAAGGCAGGACTTAAATGAGCTATGTAATGTTTGACTGAAAATGATTGGGTAGATTATAAATGATGTATAATGTTTGCAATTGGGAGTGTGTCACTATGGTTTGTGATGTAAAATGCTTGAAACTAGGAATCTGTCTGTCTGGTTTGTTTTCATTTATATAAATGTATGATTGCCTGTGTTGTAAGTGATGGTTTCATAAAGATATTTCTTGTTTAATAAAAGGGCAGGAATTGAAAGGTTTATGTAAAGTTGCTTAGGTTATATATGATATATAGCAATATATGTGAAGTATGTTTGTAAACATGAACTTGTTAATACAGGTTGATCGCTTTTAAATAAATATAAATTTGCCTATGTCACAAGTGATAATTCAATAAGGGTGTTTAAAAAAAAAGGTGTTTCCTTTACCAACATTATGCCAACCCCAAAAAACATTCAGTCACAGGTTCATAAGTAAATACTAGGCTATCAGTCTGCAGACTATTACAAGTGTAGCCAATAATCAGAAGTTAGAATCAAACCCTGTACATTATATTTCTGAGTTAAAGACCTTAACCATTATGCCAACCCCTCCCCCAAATAATTTACATAGGTAATTAATAGGCAGTCAGTCTGTAGACTATTACATGCCTGAAAGATATGTAGAGGTTAGCAAGGGTGAGAATCAAGCCCTGTACTTTGTGTTTGGGAAGTAAACAACTTCTCCACTAAGCCAGCCCCAATGCTAAACAAAACACTCTCAAACTGAAACCAGACTCGGCATGAGAACAGTAAACTTCTCTTGAAACGCATATTAATTGAAAATGTTTTGAAATTCACATTTCCCTAAACTCAAGAATTCTAACTACATTTTTGTCTGTGCATTCTTCTCAGATGTCTGTGTCAAAAACCAGAAATAATATCGACCAAAGTCCCATTTCAAATTTGTTGTGGAGAAACACACAAAAAAAGTATTCCAACTTAATACACACACACACGCACACACACACGCGCGCGCGCGTGCACACACACACACACACACACACACACACACACACACACACACACACAAAAACACACATACATACACATATGCGTGCGTACACTAGTCTTGCAAAGCCAGATTAAAGATTGTTTAAAAATGACCTAATAAGACTATAAGGTACTTTCATCCACAGAGATCCGACCATCCCCACCAGTGGTTATAGCCATTTTGTTGATTGTGTACACCTGTTATTGTTATGAAGAAATACTTACATGTACTTTATTGGTGGCTTTGGATGAACTACATGAAATTCTGTAAAGATCACTAGCATCATATCATAAGATCCAGCTGTGTGTAGCACAATTTAAATAGAGTGTTTATGAGAGCATAAGAAATATTAACCCCCATGATAAGATATGCCAAGTCGATATGTACAATCTCTGCAGATGTAAAATTCATCTGAATAATTCCACATTAAAAAGAACTATTACTAATGCATAGATTACTGCTGGCAAACAACTTTGTATTTAGTGCTTTGTCTGTAAATGCAGTGCTGCTGCCCTTGAAGAATAACGTGCATATGTTACATTAAAAAATGCTATGCTGGTGACCTTGCTATAACATTGCCTGAACTAGATCTGCTGTACAATAGGGAGTGGCTGGCAAACAATGACAACAATAGGTAATGAAGGTAGAAAGATTCAACCCCTTCACCTTGACCACAGGAAGTAGCTCATTAACATATTGGGGCTTTAGTCCTCTGTGCTAACTGCCAGAGTAACAGTTTTTAACTAAATGTTGAAATCCTTTACAATTCAGTCTTGTAGAGAACACATATCACAGTAATATGCTACTGTAACTTCATACTGGATACTGAAGATCAGACGGTTCTGATCACCACCACCCCAAATAATGCAGACTACATGGCCTGGCAAAAGTCAACTCCTTTGCAGATGATGGAGGCTGTAGAGAAGATATTTCAAAATTTGTATTACTAAAATGTAGCATGTTTAAAGTATACTACACAATCCAGGCCTATTAATGAATTTATTCATTCTTTAGTGCAATGGATAAAGCTAAACAATTAAAGATAATATAAATGCTGCATTAGCAACTTTTATTAAACAACACAAGCCATACAAAAATCAGAAATATTACTGCATACAACATACTATTTTGGGGAGAGGGTATGGCTTACATGCCTGCAGGATGTCTACATCTTATTTTTGAACTCCCTGTGTCTTCTCTGTCACCAAGAGTAGCTATCCCATCTGATTTTAGCCATCATAGGTGTGACCTTGTCTCACCATACACCTCCAGAGTCAACTGAGACAGAATGAGGACAAATGGAGCCCTGTGCAGGGTAATGAACCAGATCCCAAATGCTAATATCCCAGAACTTGGCTGTCTCCCTCCAGTTACCATAAACACTATTCAAGCCTGTCAGTCTACATACTGTTTTCTTCTTTACTTTACAATTATCACAGAGATTTAGATTTTTATTTCATATTTTACAGAAAACACACACACACACACTGCAGACATTTTCTTCTTCTTCTTCTTCTTTCGGCTTTTCCCGGTTAGGGGTCGCCACAGCGAATCACCTTGTCCGCTCATGATTGGCAGTGGAGTTTTATGGTGTCGAGTTGCAAGCCTGGCACCCAACCTTCCACAGAAGGCACACACACACACACACTCATACCTAAGGCCAATTTAGAGTGTCCAATCCACCTACAGCATGTCTTTGGGATGTGGGAGGAAACCCATGCGACCACAAGGAGGACATAGAAGGCACCCCAGCCGAGAATTGAACCAGAGAGTCTCATGCTGTGAGGGGACAACAACAAAAAAAAAAACATTCTCACATTAAAAACAGACTTAGCTTGAAAAAAATAAACATCATCTTCCCTTGAAGCTCACATTTAGTGAAAATGCAACTGGAAACCCATTAAACTACAAGAGTCATGCTGATATTCATACTCCCAATACCATTTAGAGAATGGGCAAATTGCACATTAGCACCCTGATTGGAGAACCAACGTTCTCCAGCAGGGTATTAATATACAAGTAATGCCCACTGAAAACGAGTCCACCACTTTATGGCAGTACATCAAGCTGCCTGCCCTGCAAAAAAAAAAAAAATAATGGTTGCCATTACTTTGCACTTGCTAAGCAGTGCTTTTGCTGTTTAGTGAGTGTAAAAAAATAAACAGAAAAAAGTGTATGTGTGTATATGTATGTGTATGTGTGTGTTTCTATTTCTATTTGATTGTGTGAGTGAATATGTGTATGAAAGCAGAAGAGACTGTATGTGTGAGAGAGGGGTCTATGTCAGCATTTTGATTGCTGAAAACACCGAAGACAATTTCATTGAACTGAAATGTTCGAAATCTCAGAATAACGAAAATATGGAACAGTGATTTCTTTCCCAGGGAAAGAAATCGGTGTTCCATGCAAAAAAAAAAAAGAAAAAAAAAATATTTTAAATACTTTAAACACTGATAGAAGTGGGGGGCTTCACCCCCTACACCCCCCAATGTGGGGGCTGTGCCCCCCCCACCCCCAATTAAATATACCAACTCCGAGACTGCACCACAGTGGAGGAAATATCAAACTCCTAGATGGCCCACCGATTTCTTTCCCTGGGAAAGAAATTGATGTTCCGTCAGTTCGCTCTTCTGAGATTTCGAACATTTCAGTTTGATGAAATTGACTTTGGCATTTCCAGCATTTGAAATGCTGAAAGGAACCCGTGAGAGAGATCTAGAGAGAGTGAGAGCAATTTTGTATGAGTGAATGCATGTATAAAAGCAATGGAGACTGTGTGTGTGAGAGACCAAGGGAGTGAGAGCAATCTTGTGTGAGCAAATGTGTGTATGAAAACAGAAGAGACTATGTGGGTGAATGCGTGTATGAAAGTGGAGGAGACTTTGTGTGAGAATGAGAGAGAGAAAGAGAGAGAGAAAGAGATCTTATGTACATAGCCCTCAACTGTCCAAATTTTCGCAGAATGTCCAGATCAGATTTTTGCCTCATATTTTTTATCTGTTTTTCATAAAATTTGTGTTTTTCTGAAGTTTTGTGCCAAATTAGTGAGGAGTGAATTTACTAAATAATGGCAGGCATTTGAGTTTCAGGTTTTATATCTTTCAGAAAATGCATTGTAATGAAAGACCTTTGATTCTAGCAACTTTCTTAGTTTATAAAAGTATACAGCATACTGAAATCTCACAAACGATTCAAATTATGCAGCTTTAACAGTAAAAGTGAAACATTACTACAAAAACACACACGTTACTGAGTTGTAACAGTAAGTAAACTTTAGGGGAAAACCACTGCTCATATAAAACTAGCAATTATATTTATTAAAAAAAAAAAAAACTCTTAAAATCTACATATTACACTAACCATGACTATTCTGATAGAAATAAACCTATAGCACTAATTTACCCAGCACAGTGATGCAATAAAGAACAGGCCTGAGAGCAGCACTGTCATATTCACACTATACTCAAAGAAGTTCAATTTAAACTTATTGAAGACAGCATTAAAAATACTTATAAAAGCAAACTATGCATTATGTTTACCTATGAACATGCCCCTCAAATATAAAAAGTTACACACACACATTTTCACTTTTAAAACTAGTTCTTGCAGGTCATCACCAAACAACCACTATAAAAAATACACCTAAAACAGTACATCTTAACTTGATGATAGAATTAAAAAAATAAATTACACACATTTACACCCCAAAAGTGCAAACTGTCCCAAAACATTTCCATCTGTAAAAGCAAAGTATCTTAAAACAGCCAAAATAACATTAAAAATATATCAAGTACACTACATTTATCCATGAAGATTACCCCCACCAGAAATAAAAAAAATATATACATGCATCTTAACCTTTAAAAACTACCACTTCCAAATCATCTCAAAACAACCACAACTATAGACTATTTCTTTACACACACACACACACACACACACACACACACACACACACACACACACACACACACACACACACACACACACACACAGTTTTTGTACCTTTCAAAACTACTACTTACAAATTTCAAAATAACCACTACACAGGTTTAAATACTGTACAGTGCACCCATCTACCTCTAAACATTAGTTAGAAATTGAAATAAAACACATTTATGAAAAAGCTAGAACCATAACATACTATTTGTACTTACTTACCACTACAATCGTAGTTTTTGCTGGGCTGGTTAGCTTCCCTGCTGGAGTGGGTGGCTGCTGCAGTGGCTGTCTGGCTGGCTGGTTGCTGGAGTGGCCAGCTGGCTGGTACTGGAGTGGCTAGCTGGCTGGCTGCTGGAGTGGCTAGCTGGCTGGATGGCTGCTGGAATAGCTTGCTGGATGGATGAATGGCTGGATAGATGGATGAATGGTTGTTAGAAAAAAAATGACAAATCTCAGTCTTACTTTCATTAGCGGCTGTAGAACTGCCTAAAACAAACCACTCTACAGCCAGGATCTTTGTAGGGTTTTTCCTGCCCCAATCCCTACCCCTTCAAGAATTGCAGCCAATTGCTCCTTGATTTTAAACACCTAGACCTAACAGGAAATAGCTTTGCCTGCAGGTCTGGGTTGGTGATGTAAATGAATTGTTCTGGAAAAGCCAGATGTGATTGTGGCTTTTCCATGGCAATTTAGTGCGATCGAAAAGCGGGACTTTTCAAGTCCCACTGCTTTGCACAGTGGGCAACGGGATAAGGTAGCTCAACCTGTGAATGTCCCACTAATAACGTGATGGGTGACAACCTTAAAAGAACGTGGGTCATATGATGGTGGTCCCGTTTACAACAATCAGTTTTCTTCCTTTGCACCTTAACAACTCTGGTTCATGAGTAGTTACTAGTTATGCAGCACAATGGACCATTGAGGAGCCTAGCCCAAATTTCTAGTTGCCCCAGGGCACTATCTGTATAAGTTACTTGCTTTAGAACACTACAGGAAATGAATATGAGGCAAAATCAGGGATATTCTGCAAACTAGAGACAGATAAGAGCAGAGTACTTTAAATTGCTTAAAAGGTTAACAAAACAAAAGGTTTTTCATCAACAGGTATTTTATGAACCACAAAATTATGAAGCAATGACTGGCAGTGACAGACTATGATCCTGAGTGCTCTACCACAATGACAAAGCAAGACAATGAAAGAAAATGAAGGAGGAGTAGCAGTTGGTGTGGAGGATTAAGACTCTTGTTTCCCATAACTAAGGCTCAAGGTTGATCTTGTCTCCCATAGCTAAGGCTCAGGGTTTGACCCTGAGAAGTTACTTAACTACATAGTGCCCCTTTTACTAGGGCATATAACATACACACACACACACACACACACACACACACACACACACACACACACACACACACACACACATGATTTTTGTTCCATTTTTTGCTTTTTGTTGATGCACACAGACATTGCTCGGTACATGACTTTGAATCATATTAAATATGTGTTCATATTGTATGTTGAGTATGAAGTCAGTCTGATGTGAAGAATTGCTTGACTTTCCACCTCGAGGTTTGCTTCTGTTCTCAATATCCATGGACATCGCTTAGTGCTACATTGCTCTGTACATGCTTTGATTCTCACACGTTAAATCTACATTTAGCAGAAAGTCTGCTCTTTGTGACATGAAGAACTTCATGCATGCACGCATAGCAGACTACATGCATAATTTTTAAAGCCTAATGGATGACTTTTTATGGACTTGTTTAAAGTAACCATTTTGAAAGATACGTCCCATTTTTTGAGATATCTGAGGTGATTAAATGAAACACCAGGGCTAAGTAGTTGCTATATGGTTACCCTTGATGTACAAAGTCTGTTCACTTGTATACCCAATGAGTATGGGGTACAGGCAATAAGAAGTGAACTGAAAGAAATGGGAGCAGCGATACAAATGAAATTATGTTGATCTGCACCTTATTAGATTTAATATTACCTAACAATATATTTGTATATGATAGCAATATATATTTACAAAAATGGGGGCCTGTGCAAACTCATATGCGAACATGGTAATTTATTATTGGGAGAAACAGTATTTATTTAACAGTGTGTACAGTAAATACATTATTGATTTTTTATTTATTTATTTATTTAAATTTGTTGACCAGGAGTGTCCGACTGGACGTAGGTCCATTTTCAGCGGAGGCCCGGGGAGAAAAGCTCCACAGTTAAAATAAACAGACAGTATATACATTGGATTACATAGTGAATAACAATTTACATAGCAATTACTTACAACATATTTACAGATGAAGAACATAGTACATCAGTAGACAACTAGAGTCTTTATCTGTGAAGTGCATACCAGACATTAACAAATGTTACAAGAAGAAGAAGTTTGTGTTGTATAATAAGTATTGGCTTATGAGCATCTGAGCTTGCTATAATCAAGGTAGTTAGTGGAGTTGTAAGAAAGGTAGTGGTTGGATGGGGTGGATGATATTAGAGTGGGAGTTGCAAGGGCATAGCCAGCATGTTTTTAGTTGCGCGTTTAGTAAAGTTTTGAAGTGGGTGCATGATGGTATGGAGGTAATTGTGGGTGGGAGTGAGTTCCATAATTTGGCTATGGCGCAAGAGAATAGTGCTTCACCAGCAGAGTTATTGGCTTTAGTGATCTGTAAGTGATTTTTGCTGCTGGATCTTAGTGGTCTGGTGGTGCGATAGGGTTGGAGTAGATTCTGGAGGGATGGGACATTTAGTGGATGGTTTACTAGTTTGTGGGCGAGTGAGAGTTGATACCACTGAAGGAGGTGAGGGAGTTCAAGCCAGCCCAGTTCAGCAAGTGAGAGACAGTGGTGACTACGGTAGGATGCCCCTGTGGCGAATTTGGCAATTTTGTTGTAGCAGGTCTCTAGCTTGTTTAGATCACATTGCCTTAGGTTGGTATATATATTGGAGAGGCATAAAGTAGGGTGGAGATAAGGTGGGAATTTGCTATTGAAATCTTTGCTGCTTTGGTGAGAAATTGCTTATTTCTGTATAACGCTCCTAGTTTTTTGTGGACTTTTTTTTATAGTCATGGATATGTGAATGTCAAATTTTAGTTTATTGTTTATTTCCACTCCTAGCAATTTAGTGTGTTCAGTTGGGTATATAGTGGTGTTGTCTTTTGCCGTGATGTTAAAGTGAGAATTGTTTTGAGTATGTTTGGTGGGTTGGAAGATGAGTAGTTTAGTTTTGTTTGGGTTGAGTATTAATCGGGCATTGGATAACCATGTTTCAACAGAGGAAAAGGCTTCCTGTGTGACTTTTTGCAGTTTTGGCAGGGACTGGGCTGAGCAGATGATGGTCGAGTGTCATCTGCGTATTGTATGAGCGTGCCATGTTTGGTGGCAGAGGCTAGATTATTGGTGTAAACAGAGAAGAGTAGGGGTCCAAGGATGGATCCTTGGGGAACGCCTATGGAGATAGGTAGTTGGGGAGATATGTCATTCTGCAATACAACAGATTGTTGACGGTCAGACAGGTAACTCTGAAACCAGTTGGTGACTGATTGTGAGAAGGATAGGTTATTGAGGACAGAGATAAGTTGTTTGTGTGGGACCATGTCAAATGCTTTAGATAGGTCTAGGAAAGTAGCAGGGGAGAGATAGCCATTGTTTTTATGCTGAAGGATAGTGTTAGTAAAGGAGAGTAAGGCAGTGGTGGTGCAATGGTTTGGTCGGAAACCATGCTGAATACTGGAAAGGAGGTTGTTAGTAAGGAGGTAGTCTGAGACCTAAGAGTGTATGCATCTCTCTAGTATTTTGGAGAGTGGAGAGAGAATAGCTATGGGGCAGTAATTGGTTAGTTCTGTGGAGGGTCCGCCTTTGTGGAGGGAAATTATATGTGATACTTCCCACAGTTTGAGAACGTTACTTTCTGACAGAGATCGGTTAATCAAGATGGATACTGGGTAGGCCAGAGCATCAGCTGCGATTTGTAGGTATTCACTTGGGAGGCTGTCTGCTGCTAATTTGGTGGGTTTAAGTTTAGTTAAGAGTTTTTTTATGTTGGAGGTAGGTACAGGAGAAAAAGAGAAGGCAGTGGGGAGATTACTAGTTGAAGGTGTGGGTTGGAGGGGAGGGGGGTTGTGTTGTTTAGCTGGTGATAGTATGGTTTGGGTGAAGTGTGTGTTGAATGAGATAGCAATATTTTCTGAGGAGTGAGGGATGTTAGGATGTATAGACATTTTGTCGATGACACCTTTATGCTGAGGGAGGGGAAGCCATCATTATTGTTGGATTTCATTAAGTACTTGGAATGTACAATGGACTTTTTGAGATTTACAACATCCTTCTCACTTATAGAAATAGACTTTTTAGATGTCTCTGTCTATAGAGACAGTTTGGGTAAAATCAATACCAGGCTGTTTAGAAAAGCCTGTTGGAAAAATCGTCTCTTAGTTCATAATAACATGCATGCTAAGCACATATTCCCAAATATTATTAAAGGGCAATTAATTAGAGCTAGCAATATATGCAATGTGCAAACTGATAAAGAGAAAGAAGTTAACTACTTGGAGCAACTATTTCTGGAGAGGGGGTATGATAAAACTGTGTTTCAAACTACAAAGAATGAAACTGCTCCTAGCAGTAAAGGAATTCATTATATCAGTGTAAATCCAGCAATGAATGCAACTGTAAAAAGGAACCTTAAGCACAATGATAAAGTACGTTTTCTTACCAAGTATGCTAGTGATACGAGCAAGGTTTGTGATATAATTAAGAACAACTGGCATTTCCTGATAACTGATAAGGAAACAGAAAATGATGTTCTTCATCCCACATTGCTGCAGTCCTAACACTTGGGTAGTCCGCTGTCCCAGTCGGCCCGAATACCAAAGTATAAGGCTGACGTCGGTCAAGTCGCATTAGTCTGACGTCAGGACGTCAGGGTACAAATGCGCATGACCGACGTCATATCCTCAGTCTTTTTTGCCGCATGGTCCGATGCAGAAGCAGTATTGCGAGTGCAGGTTGGCGTTCTGAAATTTTCTGAAGTCGGAGTTTCAGACCGAATCAAAGTTGGCTAAGTACCCCGTTGGGGAATATTTTGGTTTTTTCTTGCCTCAGTATTTAACCGGATGTCAGAAAAAGTGAATAACTGTATTTCTTGTGGGAAACAGATTCCTCATAGGGATTACCATACCTTGTGTATACCTTGCTTAGGGCCTGAGCACGACGTTGTTGGATGTCGCTCTTGTGCTAGATTTAACAAACGCACTATAAAGAGAAGATTAGACTGTGCCAGGTTAGTTTTTGGGAAGCGTTGTAATTATAAAATGCCGTCGGATGCTCCGACGCCCGCTTCATCCTAAAAGCGCAAGGACAAAGCAGCAAAGCCTAGGTTGGAAGAACCGTCTGTCCCGGACGTCGGTTCTTTAGAGGGCTCGGTGGAGCCGGAGGTTCTGCCAGGAGTTTCTTTGGAGTCTCAGGGAGAGACTTTACTGTTACAAGATGTGGCCTCTCAGGAGGCAGGCCAGGCTGAGGGGGCTTCTCAGGTAGCTGTTCTCCCCTCCCTTCCTAAGGTGGTTAGGCCCTCCCCTTCTGTTTCCAAGGCTTCTTTGAGAGGCAGGCCTGGTTTAACTTCAGTGGGTGTTTCTCCTAGTTCTTCAGGGTCTCTGCCTAAGAAACATATGCTTAAAATGGCAGAAGATTTGATTACTATGATTAGAGGTTCTATGCCCCCTCCTGATAAGAGGCCTAGGGTGGAACCTGAGCTTGAGAGTTTTGAGCAATGTTCGGAGGCTTCTGAGTCTTGACTGAAGACTTACAGGAGTATCCTCCTTATTCTGATTCTGATGTAGATGATTCTACTCCTTGGCTTCTCCTCCTGAGGATTTTTCTTTTCAGAGACTCTTCATTCCTTGGGAGCATTTTAAATGGGAAGGTCAAGATTTCTCTGATTCCAGGAAAAGGCTTAGGGAATTTTGTTTTACCCCAGCATAGGCCTTTGGCTATACCTCCTGTTCTGAATGTGGTGGAAGATGTTTTGCAGAGGCTTCCCTGAACCCTGATTCTTTGCCTCCTGCCCCAGTTAAACCGGATAGGTATTATAGGGTGCCTGAAGCTCATAAGTATCTTTTAAGAGTCCTAGGGCAGACCCAGAAACTGTTTCTCAGGGGCCTAAAGGTGTTAAGGCTTCTGTTGTTAAAAATCCTGTTCCTCCTGATAAAGAGGCAAGGGCTTTGGATAGATGGGGAAAGAAGGTGTATACTTCTTCCACTTTAGCCATGAGGGCTTTGAATTGCCAGTTCCACATGTTAAAATATCAAAATTATCTCCTTTCACAATTGAAGTCTAAGGTGGATGCTCTGGCGGAAGGTATTGAGTGTAAAGAGTTGCAGGATTTAGTTCATGTTTCTGAACAGGTGGGTAAGCATTCTTTGCAATGTGGTTTTGATGCTGTACAGGCCTCATCGAGGGTGGCTGCCACTGGTTCTGTTCTTCGCAGGCACGCCTGGCTGAGGGATCAGAATTTGGCTGAGCATGTTAAAACAAGGATTTTGGATGCTCCATTACAATCTGATGTGTTGTTTGGTTTGCCTGTGGAAGCAGTTTTAAAGAAAATGGAGGACAAGGCTAAATCTATGCAGACTGTTAAAGATTTTTTGCAGGTTCAGCCTCCGAAGTTTAGTAGAAATTGGCCTACTAAGGGGTGGACATATCCTTCTTATGATTCCCAGTCTAGGGGTAGGTCTAGACGTGGCAGGGGCAGAGCTCAAGGTTCTTTTAGGCCTAGAACAGGGAGTTCGCCTGCTCAGTCTTCTGGTGAGGGCAGGGGTCAGTCCTTTTGTAAACAGACCCAATGACCTGCCTTTTCAGCTGCCAGAGCCTTCTCGTCTGGCAGCACCTTTGGGAGGAAGGCTGGCACTTTTCAAAGAAAATTGGAGTTTAATTACCCAAGACAGATGGGTATTAGATATCATTCACCACGGTTACAGGTTTTATTTCCATACCTTGCCTCCTTTCAAAGGCATGCCAGACATTCCTCCTCTACAAAGAAAAGAGGCTCACAAGCAAATTTCTCTGTTACTCCAAATAGGGGCCATTCAGCCGGTTCCTGTGCCAGAAAGGGGCCTAGGATTTTATTCTCGCCTGTTCCTAGTACCAAAAAAGGGGAACACGTGAAGACCAATTTTGGATTTATCTATCCTCAACACTTATCTGGACATTCCCAAGTTCAAAATGTTGACGTTACAACAGCTTTTACCTCTGCTGGGAAAAGATCACTGGATGGTAACTTTAGATCTCAAGGAGGCTTACCTTCATGTGCCTATCAGACTAAGTTGCAGGAAGTATCTGCGTTTTCGAGCTGGGAATTCTCATTATCAGTTCTATGCATTGCCCTTTGGCTTATCTACTGCGCCCAGAGTATTCACAAAAGTTCTGGCTCCAGTGATAGCTTACTTCAGGCTAAAAGGAATACAAATCTATCCTTACTTGGACGACTGCCTGATTCTGGCTCAAGAAAAGGAAGACCTTTTTCAACATTTGGAATATGTGATAGCAGTGCTAAGATGCCTAGGGTATTCTGTGAACGAAATAAAGTCCAGTCTAGTACCCTCTCAAGACATGTGCTTTCTGGGTGTGAGACTGAATACAGCAACCCAGATGGCCTTTTAACCCCGGACAAACAAAAGAATCTGTCTCTTTACTTCCATCAACTATCTCTTCAGTCCGGGCTGACTGCAAGGACAGTCCTTCAAGCCTTAGGGTTCATGGCATCTTGTATTCTGGTGCTTCCCAATGCCAAACTGCATATGAGGAAGCTGCAATGGTATCTCAAAATGTATGGACACAGCACTGCCAGGATTTGGACACTGTCATTCAAATAATACCTTGCATTCAAAAGGAATTTTTGTGGTGGGCTCAGGAATGTCACCTAAACAAGGGACTCTCTGTGACCCGGCCAGAGGCGAGTCAAATTCTAACGACAGATGCCTCAGACATAGCTTGGGGAGCTCATCTGAATGGAAAGTGGATACAAGACAAGTGGCCTGCCAGACTACAGCATCTACATATCAACATGAAGGAGATGTTAGCAGTCCAGTTTGCATTAATGGCTTTCAAGGAGTTACTTCTTCCAGGGCAGGTGTTGATTCTAACAGACAACACAACTGTCATGTGGTACATCAACAAACAAGGGGGAACACATTCTTATCCTCTATGCAGGCAAGCAATGATTTTGTGGGAGACTGCGCTCAGCTTGCAACTAAATCTTCAGGCAAGGTTTCTGCCGGAGCACAGAACTCCTTAGCAGATGTGTTAAGCAGGCAAATCATGGATCCCCACGAGTGGAAACTGGATCTTCATGTATTTCGGAAATTGACAGTGTCATGGGGAACTCCAGACATAGATCTGTTTGCTTCTCCACTAAACCACCAGCTGCCAAAGTTTTGCACGAAAAGGTTTCATCACACAGCTTGGAAAGTGGATGCTCTTTCTTTCAGTTGGAAAAATCTTCATGTGTATGCCTTTCCACCTCTGCCTCTTCTCCCAAAGGTACTCCTAAAGGTCAGACAAGACAAGCCAAGGATGATTTTAATAGCTCCAGATTGGCCTCGGCAACACTGGTACCCATTACTGAGGAGTCTGGTAAGGAAGCCTCCATGGCCTTTACCTTTGATTCCACACCTATTGTCTCAGACGGACGGTCATCTACTCAATGTCAAGCTTCACTCTCTTCATCTAACAGCCTGGCATATTCTGTTTTGAAATACAGCAGGTCTCAACTTCCTCAACAAGTTTTGAATGTGATTATGGAAGCCAGAAGACCTAGTACAAGGAAAGTGTACGCAGAAAAATGGAAGAGATTTTTATTTTGGAGTACAGCAAAGGATTTGGAGGTTTCTGAGCCTAATCTGAGTGTGGCTCTTCAATATCTTACTGAGTTATTGGACAAAGGTTTGTCTTTCTCTTCCATTAAGATTCATGCTGCAGCGATTTCAGCTCACTATGATTGTGACCCACCATTGTTTTCTCATCCTTTGTTCAAGCAATTTCTTAGGGGGGCAAAGAATATAAGACCCCCATGTAGAGCTCCTACTCCTGCTTGGGACCTCAATTTTGTGTTGGAGAAACTTACTCTACAACCTTTTGAGCCTGCGGCTACTGCTGAATTGAAATACTTGTCATGGAAGACTGCTTTTTTGTTGGCCATTACTTCTGCAAGAAGGGTTTCTGAATTGCAGGCCCTTATGGCGGTTGAGCCTTTTTTGATTTTCCATAAGGATAGGGTATCATTACGTACTAATCCTTCCTTTATGCCTAAGGTGGTCTCTACGGTGGCTTTAAACCAAACTATTCATTTGCCTACTTTTTATGCAGATCCCCAAAATAAGGGGGAAAAGATTTTGCACACTTTAGATGTACACAGGCAGTTGCGTTATTATTTAAGCAGGACTAAGGATTTTAGGCAGTCTCAGCAGTTGTTTGTTTCTTTTGCTTTGAGTTCTCAGGGCAAGCCTGTGTCAAAACAAACTATTTCTAAGTGGATTGGGTTTTGCATTGCATTTTGTTATTCCCATCATGGCAAGGAGATTCCAGCTGGGATTAGGCCTCATTCCACTAGGGCTACTGCCACTTCAACAGCATTTCTAAGGGGGGTGGCAACTAAGGATATTTTGGAGGCAGCTACTTGGAGTTCAGTACATACTTTCTCTAAACATTACCACCTGCCTCTCTATTCTAAATCTAGGGCTGGTTTTGCCACGGCTATTTTGCAGGGCATGTTGACAGCTCCAGCTTCTTTATGATTTGCCAGCCTCCCTTACCTCTGCTTTGGGATTCTACCCAAGTGTTAGGACTGCAGCAATGTGGGATGAAGAACATAGTACAGTTTTGTACCTACCATAAATGTAGATGTTCGAAGATCCACATTGCTGCAGTCCAATTTACCCTCCCTCCTTCCCCTCTGTGTTTAGGGGTGGTTGTGTGGGTGGGGTTGTACTTCTGTGAATTTGTATATATTGTACATATATTTGGTACAGGAGTGTTTGGTGTTTTTTGGTTTTGGCCTTATCTTTTTAGGGTCTTCTGACATCTGGGGCAAGAAAAGACTGAGGATATGATGTCGGTCATGCGCATTTGTACCCTGACGTCCTGACGTCAGACTAATGCGACTTGACCGACGTCAGCCTTATACTTTGGTATTCGGGCCGACTGGGACAGCGGACTACCCAAGTGTTAGGACTGCAGCAATGTGGATCTTCGAACATCTACATTTATGGTAGGTACAAAACTGTACTTTATAGGTAGAGCACCCAGTTTTGCATATTAGAACAAAAGCAATTTAAAACATTTGCTTTGTAATGATCGGCTAAAGAATATTATGTCCCCACTGAAGCTTGGAACATATCCTTGCAATAAGTGCAAAATTTGTCAATATTTTTCTTCTGTACAGGAATTTAAACACCCTATTTTGCCCTTCATATTTCAGCCTAGATTCTATGCTACTTGTAGAACAACTAGCTTAATATATATGGCAGAGTGCACAGGATGTACATGTTTTTATATAGGGAAAACACAGAAACGGCACAGAGACAGAATCTATCAGTATATGTATGATGTAAAAAATAAGAACAAATTAAATGCTTTAGCTAAGCATACAATGGAATTAACCTCATATAATTTTAGGTTTAGAGTCCTACAAAATGTTAATAATGACAAGAGAGAGAGTAATTTAAACAACGTAACTGAAATAATCAAATTAAAGTAGATATTAAAGCTGCAAGCTCATGTATACCCTAGGCTGAACAACTGTCAGCATTAAACCTGAGCTAAAAGCTCGCTCACTTAAATAAGATGCAATACTAGCTGAAGACTTAATTGATGTATTTTAAGGGTGAATTTATTTTAATGATGTGTTTAACTGATTAATTGATAGTGCTTTTTGATATAAAATGTGTAGGGATTTTTACTGTTTTATTGAAGACTTGAGAAAGTGTGGCTTGTTCTATGTCAAAACGCTTGTCTAAATAAAACTGTTTTAAGCCGTGGTGGTCATCTGAATTTTTTTGCTTCAAAGTAAAAATAAATAAATAAATAAATAAAATCTTGCATGGCTGGACCACCAGTCAGCACTGGGTACTAAGTTGCTGCCTAGGTTGCCTTGTGTGGGATCCGGCCCTGTTTCTGTAACATCGACTGATGAAGCCTTAACTATGACTCAAATGACCTGAGTTCAAACAGTGGCCTAGATTTTGGATACACTTGGCTGAAAAGGGTAGGAAGAAGTGGCTAATGGCAGTCTGCTGACCTCAGGGAAGGGACTGTTGTGCCATTGGCTGTTTCACTACATGCAGAAGAAGCTGCAGGGTGAAAGAGCAGCAACTAGAGACATGGACCTGGTCTACTCAGCCACTGATGTCAGCCCTCATTAGTGGGTGATTGAGAAAACTCATGTAGGAAAAAAGCAGTGATACAGGCACTTATGATAGCAACAAGTGCAGAGCTAATGGTTGGAAGACAGTGGAGTGATTAACAGAAGAAGAAAAAAAAACTACATTATAAATGGCCAAGTGCTGTTAGTGCAGATGTTGCCATGAGTGATGGCCTCAGCTAGCATGGATTTATTATAATCAAGAGTAGATTCAGAGGTTGAGACAACAGGCATACTCCAGGGGCAAGCCTACTGTGTGGAACATTTCCTACATATATATCATGTATATGCTCACCAGCAGGATGCTGATAGGTCAAGGCATAATGGTGCTGTTGTATGGTAATTGTGCAGGAGCAACAATATCTGTGTGAGACTGTACTATGAGGTTCACACACACTGTAATTGAGCTGGTGCAATGACAGGCAGCCTTTTGGTAGTGGTACGTCACACATACAAGCAATGGTTTCAGTGCCTATTAACATGAACAGAACACCTATCGCACAGCACATGGATCAACACCCTATATTGTAAACCATCCCCCACCCAGTATTGTCTGACATCAGTGCTGCAGACAATCCAACAACATCTGCATGGAGCATTACGGCAAGTCATTCTTCTCCAGACCAGAGGAAAATCCTTAAAGGATGTAGACAAACATTTAAGGGTAGAATAGACTGAACAACAACTGAATGGTATCACTTTGTTGGAAAAAGCACAGCTATTGCTTTTAGTAGTGTTTGGGGAAAAAATAAGGGACCCTTCTGTACGTCCAGTCAAAGGCTTGTCTGTAGTGTGTGCCTTAATATTGCTTCAGAGATGAAGAATTAGTCTGATCCCTTGCATTAGATAACACCATAATTTTACATATTCTTGCACTGACTTCTGGCTTTTCCATGGCAGTTCAGTTACTTCACCTTTATGATAGTTTTCCTCACAATTAGTGTGACTTCAAAAATAGTACATACTTATCCAGTGACCCACTTCATTACTGCAGCTCACAACTGCTGGGCAGCGGTCTGGCATGGTTGGTGGGCAGCTTGTCATGGAGGCAGTGGCAGATCATTGTGAGTGTCCATTGTCATGTACCGCAGAGTGTAATGCCAGTATTGTGTGAGACAGGGTGTGCAGGGTACAGCATGCTGGAAAAAATCTAGCACACCATGGATAGCAGCATTAGAAGGTTCCCTGAGAGACATACACATATGTGAACCTTATCATGAGCTGCACAAATACACATTTAATTGTGCTAAGTGGACCCTGTTACAGGCCCCTTGCTGCAGTGCTTATAGGAACATATATAGTATAGGAAGTCGTCGTTCAGGGTATTATCTAGCACTGTATAGGCAGCAAACCTCTCAACCTGCAGATATTGAAAACAGGAATAAAAGCCCTTGAAAAGTAGGTGCATCTAGCCAAACATCTGGACATCTAATTAGCATAACATTTGAATATCAAATAGCCGTAACTCTTCCTGCTTCCAGTAGGAATATGGGATTCTACTCAGAAAACCATGTTTAAAAAACAGAGTGACAAAAATGATGAAAATATAAGCAGACTATCAAAGATTTAGACAAAATCTATAGACTGTAATGAACTGTATTGCAAAATCCTACCATACATGGTGGTTTAATTCTGAAAAACAGAGAATTAAGGTGTGTGAACTCTTTCTTTACATTTGTTGGTACTACTAGTATGTTGGTCATGTAGTGTGGTTTTCTCTGTGCTGGACAGCTTCAAAAATCACTTATGATGAGGGTGGATTCAGAAATTTGTGTAGAGAGGTAAATCAAGCCTGAAAATGGGGATATGACTCCAAAACAGATACATCATGCACAGGGGTAAATCACATCTGAAAATACGAAAGCTTCTCCAAAAAGGGACAGCTGAGAGGTCTGATAGGTAGTCAGTATGAGGGATTAAGCCACTTTCAAAAAGTTGGGTTAGGTACTAGACTGCCACATACTGGTAAATGGTATCAAACATGTGAGCACACACACACGCATACACACACACACACACACACACACACACACACACACACACACACACACACACACACACACTTACCTATTGATGGAATAGTACAAATTATAGTTTATGCATACAGGCATATTGTCAGTGGCAGCACATGTGGCATTCACTGTGCCAACTATGCATGACAGTGCTTGCTGTGCTAGTGTCTGTAGCATCCAAATATCCATCTGCACCTGGGACACCTGATAGTTCATAAATAGCTGATGGATCCAGCTGGATGACACCTGCAACATCCCAGAAATATCTTCAAATATTATCCAAAATGCTTTTGAGGCCAGGATTGTCACCGTCATTATTTTTGTTTGCAAGGGGAATTGTCTGCCTCTTAGTTGCATATGCCATTGTCTTCCTGCTCAGGTTACATAAGATGTCTAGTGTTTGCACATCCATTTGGAAGTGGCTACTTTCCTCCCTCCTGTTGAGTGATATGTACAGTACTCCTAGCTCTCTTCATCTTGATTGCAGTGACTGTTGCTCTACTTGCCTCAGTCATGCTGAGTGTGAAAAATGGGGTACTATTAATTTGTTCTGGGTAGTGCATGACTGTGGTGCTATATTGCTTCTGCTGTATAATTCTCACATATGTCTTGGTATAGGTTCATAGATTCATAGATTAGTACTAGGCTAACTGCATTTGTAGGCCATTTTAAGCCTAGCCAATTACCCCACATGAGAATCAAACCCTGCACCTTGTGTTTGTAAGGTAAACACCTTAATCATTATGCCAACCTTCCACTCCCATTTATATGTCTCACTTTATAAATTTTCTGGGTCAGCAATGACACACTACTTTATTTGCACATACATACTGTATGTATTCGCTTGACTGTCTACTGGACTGTCTTCCAGAGATCTTTGTGAATTGTCTCTTGTTTTGATATGGGATTTCATCAGTTCACCATTTTTTACATGTTGTGCACTATGTGAATACTAGTGTAGGTTATGTTTGAGAAACTTTTTTTTTTTGATTTTATAGACCAAGGCTTTTCTATATATGTCATCTTAGGTTCATAGGTTCATAGGTTCATACTAGGCTATCTGCCCTGGGGCAATTATAAGCCTAGCCCGATTCTGTATGGCTTACGCCACCCCTTGATTTGAGTATACTGTGCCCTTTTTAAGGTTTAGTTTACTGTGCCTCTGTCTAATAGTGACATGGGAGTAATCCCTGGGACAAACCTACGATCCCCCATCCACCTATCGAGATTCTTCTTGAAGAGATTCAGTGAGGTGCTCTGCCTCACATGAACTGGAATTCTATTCCAGAGTGAAGGGAGCCTCTGGGTTATGAACCTGTCTCTCCAGCAAGTTCTATTTATTTCTGTGCTGAGGTTCAAGTCCCTCGGCGTGTGGCTCTAAGGGATTTAGATTTACTGAGGTGGAGCATGTCCATTAATTCTGGATTTGACATAACTTTGTATGTCAGGCATAGATCGCCTCGAAGTAGGCGGTATGCCACTGAGTAGAGCTGGAGTTTTTTAACCGAGCAGCATATGGCATCTGTTTGAGACCCTTGATCCTCTTGGTGAGATACTTTTGGGGTCTTTCTAATTGCTGCAGGTGTCGGGTAAGGTACATCCCAAAAGGGGCATTGTATTCTATGATGGGCCTGATGAGGGATGAATAAAGGCACGATTACCTCTCTTGATCTAGATGTGAAACCCTTCGTGATGAGGTGGGCTATGTAGAAGGTCTTTCTAACCACTTTGGCAATGTGGTTTTCAAAGGAGAGATTGCTATCAACTTGGGTCCCCAGGTCCCTAATAACTTTCTCTGTACTTAATGGGTTTCTGCCTATGTGGTAATTTGTGGGCACATTGTTTTTGCCAAAGGGTATGACTATACATTTTTTGGCATTTAGCTTTAAACCATGGTGCTGGCACCAGTTATCTGTCTCTGTGAGACCTTTTTGAAGGATGTTTGTGTCAGCTGGAGAGTCGATTATGGCGCCCAGTTTGCCGTCGTCTGCGAACTTGGTGAGCCATAGTCCAACCACGTTTGCCTGTATCTCGGAAGAGTATATACCGAACAAGAGTGGTCCCAGGACAGAACCTGGATCTTTCTGGATTTAGAAAAGCCTCTTTACTCTATACCCTATGCTAGTTTTTCTTTTGCCTTACAGAAAAGGGACTTTGACTATATAGTTAGACTTCATCAATGGCTAACTGAGGAAACAAAGTGTTCAGCTTCAGACAGCAAATTCTAAATGGTTAAAGCACTGCAGTGGCAATCATGATTCTGTGTAGACCATTCTGTTTCATTATTAGAGAATGTAGATTATTCTGAAGGGCTATGTGTCAGGGTTGACTGCCTAACTCATTTATCTGTCTCTTATTTTACTTGTTTTATTTTACAAACATCATTTCCTTTGTACTGTCATCTTCTGATTTCACATGCTCCTAATATGGATTACCGGGATGAAGTGGAGTGATCGTCCTGTCAGACTGGCTTTACTGATTTTACTAAAATAAACTGAATTTACTGTATGCCTCTGTCTACTTTCATTTCTACTTTGGCAGCAGTGTGGCATTTAAACTGAGTGATAAATTTCAAGTGTCAGCCCCTTTCCTGCATTTTTTCTGCCTCCTGTAATATAAGCTATTTGAAAACTTGAGTAAAGTCAGAGGAAATTAAAAATTTATAACAGATCAGAAATCTTAATCTGATATCATTTTATCTGTGTGAGGTCTGCCTGTGTGAAATTATAAATTATAAACAACCATGGTGGCATGGATGTCTGACAGGTCAATTTATGCAATAAGTATGTGATCTACAGCTTTGACATCTGGCCATTAGAGAGCTGCTTTCAGTTACTGATGGACAGACACTGTTTTTTTACTACCATATGCATTGCAAACATTTATTTGTTGCTGTTCAAGGCTTCCTGCTTCTCATATTGGGACCCTACAGTGCTTTGGCTGGTTGGCATTACATTGTACGGGGGTGCTGAATATCTTTGTTAACTATGTTTTATACTTACTGTCTATCACATCACCCTTTTAGTACCTGTTTTGTGGACATAAAGCCATTGTTTTAGATCTAATGTGTTATTCATTCTGTACAGATTACATATTTGATAATGCTAACCTGTTATTTTGACTGGTTAGCTTTTGTAGTAATATCTGCCCAGTGGCTTTGACAGCTGCCTTTCTGTCTGCAAATTTGCTTTCTGTCACTGAAAGATAACCATTAACTTCAGGTATATACAACAATATGACAAATGTAAAAACTCTGACTTCATGAGAAAACAGGTGTGGCTTTTCCACTAGATGTTGTGCCACAATTATGTTATGTATTTTAACATGATTGCTCTGTAGATCACAGCTTTTTTGTTTGTTTGTTTAGTAAGCTGAGGACAAACTCTTCTGCTAGCTCAATGGTTTTTGATTTATTGGAAATTATGCAGTTAATAATTTTTGCATTTTTTTCCTTTGAACTTTATAATCATGATTTTTACTGTATATGTATAAAATGCATTTTAACGTTATTTTTTAATATATTCATTTGTTGACCTCATAGGTGAACAGGTCCTCATGAACCCTCTAGTAAAGCCATGACCCATGCCAGCAAGGTAAATGCAATATATAAAGATGCTTTAGTGTAGCCAGTTAGCTAGTATATTTTTGGGAGATGGGAGGAAACCTGAGTACTCGGGGAAAAAATGCAGGCACAAGAAGAGCATGCAAACTCTATACAAACAGTCCTGAGTGAAGTGAGATCAGAATTGAACCCTACAACAGTGAGGCAGAAATCTTAAATTACTCTTTCAGTACATACAATATATATATATATATATATATATATATATATATATATATATATATATATATATATATATATCATCATCCCTGAGGAAGTTTTTGAAACAAAAACGTACATGTGTGGCATTAATGTTAAGTGGTTTTTCCTGTTTCAATAAATCCTGTTTAAGTCTACCGATTATCCATTGGACTTTATTGCTTCGCCTGAAGGTCACTTTTATTGGTTTTGTGGTGTTTTGGTGACCTTGTGGATAAACTTTGTTTACATACAATATATTGTTATATATATTGAAATCCCCATTTATCCTTGTTGTGATTTATGACTGGAATGGGTTATTGGACCAGCTCACCCACTCCTTTAACACAAGTAAATGTTGTTGTTCTTCTTACGGCTTTTCCCGGTTAGGGGTCGCCACGGCGGAACTCCAGTCCACTAATGATTGGCAGTAGATTTTTATGGTGCCGAGGTGGCAGCTCGATGCCCAACCTTCAACTAAGGCACGCCCATTCACACATGTCTTTCGAACACTACCCGACTGTGGGGAGGACATGCAGACTCCAGACAGAAGGCGCTCCAGGCCGAGAATTGAACAGGAGAACCTCTTGCTGATAAATAACATAAATAAAAGATCCCTTTATTTTTTTTTCTTGAGTCTGTCATTGACTGCTCAGGGCTTAAATATGTAAGTACGTTATTAAGACTGGTTGACTGATAATCGTATGCCAAGAGGATCTGGACTGGTCCTGAGCTATTTATTGGACCAGTCCTGAGCTATTTATTTTCCCCATTTGTTGCCAATTCCAGATACTGACTTACTCGATTTGTAGATGAATACAAGCAGGGCAAAGTACTCAGTGAAATGAGTGGTACTACCTAGTTGCAAGCTTCTCCTGAATTTGTAAGCAATTGATGCCAGAACTACGGACTCAGGCAATGTACCAAGAAATGTAATATTATGAAATCTGGTAGGCATTTATGCCTCTATTGAATGTGAATTAAATGGTACAATTTGGATAGAATGTCATTCTTTTAAGAATCTTAGCATTGCTATTTAATTGATTTGAGTTGTGGGATACATGTTTTACAAACTGTTCAGAAATATTTGAATGCCTTTACTTAGCAAAATTTTCATCAAGTAGCAGTGAACACAGGTGTTAGTACCTTTATATTGTAGCATGTTGATGCTATTTACTGAATATGATGTCCTTTATGGCCATTTAATACTGACTGTCTTCAAAGGTTAGAACAGGTTCAGAGATTATTCACTAAGTTATTAAGTGTTTTTAGTAATTTAATCTATTTTGTGTACCATAGTCTAGGCTTGTTCTTAATTCCTTAAGTACTATTAGGTGGTGAAGTTTGCATAACACTCAAGGTTGGAGTGTATGAGTTTTTAGTTGAGTATGCTTTTTCAACAAAGGGGAATGAATGTTTCTTAACTGCTCTCAAGCATTCTAATGATATTTTTATTTTATTTTTATTTTACAGTTTGACAACCAGGTAAGTGAGATGATCTACTGACACTTTTCAGTCATGATAAGGGTACACGTATGCAGAAAAAGCAGTAGGTACAGTACAGTTATCAAATTATATGATGTAAATATTAGTACAATGCAAATGAAAATAATACAATTCAAACATTTGATAGATGTGGAACATTTTTATGGCTAGCATTCTGCATGCTTGGAACTGTTTACTATCTTCATTTAGGCACTCCTGGTCACACCAACATTTTAAATGTAATCTGGGAGATTGTGTGGGGGATGCAAAGTATGTCTATAAACAAAAAGGTATCTGGCTGTTACTTGTATCCATGCACTGTTGTTTTCCTATGAATTTAGGAAAGAAGACAGGACGTAAGCATAGCTTATGAATGTGGATCCACTCCTGGGTAGTTAGGGATGAAGGGAGTATTAGATGATGCGAAGGTAATGCGGCAGTGGAAGAATGAGTAAGTACTGGTTACATTTCAATATCACACATTAAACTGCTTAACACTGAGGGGTACGACACTGACAAATTAGTTTTTTCTTCCTTTCTTTCTTTGAGTACTAACACTGGAACTTTAGGCACTTTCAGTGTAACTTGGAAGATTGCACTGTGGGACTGGGCACTTCCCAGTACCACTGTGAAGAGATTTGTGTGTGGATGGTATGGAATCCAACAATATGACAATTTTCTGTGTGATTTAAACAACACTTTTACAGATTGTAAAGTGCTACTTCATTCATATTAAGGACTTGACTCTGGGGGTTGAGCATCTCCTTAGTACCCACCCCCTTGTGGACCTGCTTCAGGAATTCAGTAACAACTCCCCCACGCGCGCGCACACACACACACACACACACACACACACACACACACACACACACACACACACACACACACACACACACACACACACACACACACACACACACACACACACACACACACACACACACACACACACACACACACACACACACACACACGCGCGTGCGCGCATACTGCATGGAATGTAAATTAGACTGGAACCTGCAAATGGTGAGTGCAAGTTTAATTTAATAAAGGAAACCACAGTTCCAGTTTTCAAATGGCAGTTTTTTTGTTGTTGTAAGAAAATATCTCCACTGACCGAATCTTCAGTGCTAAAGATTAAAGTGCAAGATATCAAAGTGGTACTTACCTCTTAGCAAATGTGGCAAAGCTTCTAAGATCCTCACAAGAATACTACTAGCTTTTCAACCCTTGTCACTGAAGAATCATTCCATGATAAGGTTTGGATATAATGCCATCAGTCAACAAATTTAAACTTTATTTATTGGTTTAGCAGGATTGTGACAATGCTTTCCACTTCCTGTACTCAATTGGGTCATTGTTTCCTATGTGCAGGTAAGAGCTAAGCTTCACCATTCTGGGGAAGAGTCCTCTGTACCATTTGTTCAATGAGCATTATCAGCTGTTTTGCCCCCCCATAAGGATAAAAGTGGGATAGTAGGAAGCAGGTCAGTCTGTAGATCCTGAGGAGTGTCCTAACCGCCCCCGCAGTTTTTTATTTTCTATAAAAATTACTGCCCTCCAGAAGATGTATGCATGTTAACACGCATGTCCAGCCTCTATCTTGTATAAGCATCCCACCACTTTGGAGCATGTGCATGCTAAGCTGCTTGCTGTGAGTGATATACCTGCTCTCCTGCAGGTGTCATCAGTCCCATGATCCGAGCTGTCACTCTCCTTCCAGGATGAGCAACCTAGCATTAACCTCTCATTTCCATCCTCCCATTCCCAATTCCTCCAGCACCTTTGTAGATAGCTGAACACAAATAATCTGGGCTGCAGTCAGGGCTTTCTCCTTCTAAGCCATGGAGATGTTCTTCATCTCACATTGCTGCAGTCCTTACTTATGGGTAGTCCGCTGTCCTCGGTCAGCCCGAATACCAAAGTATTAGGCTGACGTCGGTCATGGGCGCCTAGATCTGACATCAGAGCGTCAGGGTATAAAGGCGCATGACCGACGTCATATCCTCAGTCTTTTTTGCCGCATGGTCCGATGCAGAAGCAGCGTTGCAAGTGCCGTTCGGCGTTCTGAAATTTTCGTTTTGAGTTTCAGACCGATACCAAGTTGGGCTAAGTACCCGTTGGGGAATATTTTTGTTTTTTCTTGCCTCAGTTACTTACCGGATGTCAGAAAAAGTGAATAATTGTATTTCTTGTGGGAAACAGATACCGCATAGGGATTACCACTTGCTTTGTATTCCTTGTTTGGGACCGGAGCACGACGTAGTCGGGTGTCGGTTTTGTGCTAGGTTTAATAAGCGCACTATAAAACGGAGGTTAGATTGCGCTAGGTTAGTCTTTGGCAAGAGGTGTAATTATAATATGCCGTCGGATGTTCCGACGCCTGCTTCTACTAAGAAGCGCAAAGACAAATCTTTAAAGCCTAGGCAGGATGATTCGTCCGTTTTGGACGCCAGACCTTTAGAAGCTACAGCTGAACAGGTGGATCCGGCTGAAGTTTCTGTTGAGTCCCAGGGGGAAACTTTGATTTTACAGGATGTGGCCTCTCAGGAGGCAGGTCAGGCTGAAGGGGCCTCTCAGGTTACTATTCTCCCTTCTATGCCTAAGGTGGTTAGGCCTTCTGCTACTGTTTCTAAGGCTCCTTCTAAGGGCAGGTCTGTCTTGCCTTCCTCTGGTGTCAGTTCTGGTTCTTCAGGGTCTGTGCCTAAAAGCACATGCTTAAAATGGCAGAGGATTTGATTACTTTAATTAGAGGTTCTATTCCCCCTCCTGATAAAAGGCCCAGGATGGAGCCAGAGTTGGAAAGTTTGGGGCAGGCCTCAGATGATTCAGAGTCTTCTGCTGAAGACATTCAAGATTTCCTCCTTATTCTGATTCTGATGCAGAGGATTCCACTCCTTCTGCTTCTCCTCCAGAGGATTTTTCATTTTCAGAAACTTTGCATTCCATGAGGGAGCATTTTCAGTGGGAGGGACAGGATTACTCTGATTCACGGAAGAGACTTAGGGAGTTCTTGTTTTTACCACAGCATAGACCCTTAGCTATACCTCCGGTTTTGGATGTTGTTTCAGATGTTTTTTGGAAGCTTCCCTTAATCCAGATTCTGTGCCTCCTGCCCCAGTTAAACCGGACAGGTATTACAGGGTGCCTGAGGCTCATAAATATCTGTATAAGAGTCCTAGGGCGGACCCAGAAACTATTAGTCAGGGGCCTAAGGGTGTTAGAGCCTCTGGATAAGGAAGCTAGAGCTTTGGATAGATGGGGTAAGAAGGTGTATACCTCTTCTACTTTAGCAATGAGAGCTTTGAACTGCCAGTTTCATATGTTGAAGTATCAGAATTTCCTCCTTTCTCAGCTAAGGTCTAAAGTGGATGCTTTGGCAGAGGGCATAGAGTGTAAAGAATTGCAGGATTTAGTGCATGTTTCTGAACAGGTGGGTAAGCACTCTTTGCAATGTGGTTTTGATGCTTTACAGGCTTCTTCCAGGGTGGCTGCCACTGGTTCAGTTATTCGTAGGCACGCCTGGCTTAAGGATCAGAATTTGTCTGAGCATGTTAAGTCTAGAATTCTGGATGCCCCTTTACAGTCGGAAGTTTTTGGTCCTCCTGTGGAGTCAGTCTTAAAGAAAATGGAAGACAAGGCTAAGTCTATGCAGACTGTTAAAGATTTTTTGCAGGTACAACCTCCAAAGTTTAGTAGAAATTGGCCTACTAAGGGGTGGACTTACCCTTCTTCTGATTCTCAGTCTAGGGGTAGATCTAGGCGTGGTAGGGGCAGAGCTCAGAGTACTTTCAGGCCGAGACAATGGAGTTCGCCTGCTCAATCTGCTGGTGAGGGCAGGGGCCAGTCCTTTCGTAAACAGGCCCAATGACCTACATTTTCAGCTGCCAGATTCTTCTTGCCTGGCAGCTCCTTTGGGAGGAAAGTTGGCTCTTTTCAAGCAAAATTGGCATTTAGTCACCCAGGACAAATGGGTATTGGACATTATAAACCGAGGTTACAAGTTCTATTTCCATACCATGCCTCCTTTCAAAGGCATGCCAGACGTCCCTCCTCGGCAAAGGATAGAGGCTCGCAGACAAATTTCTTTACTTCTTCAAATGGGAGCTATACAGCCAGTTCCTCTGTCAGAAGTGGGCCTAGGATTTTATTCTCGCCTGTTTCTAGTTCCAAAGAAAGGGAACACGTGGAGACCAATTTTGGATTTATCGATCCTCAACACTTACCTGGACATTCCAAAGTTCAAGATGCTGACTTTACAACAACTTTTACCTCTGTTGGGAAAAGATCACTGGATGGTTACTCTGGACCTCAAAGAGGCTTACCTTCATGTTCCTATCAGGCCCAGTTGCAGGAGGTACCTGCGTTTTCGGGCTGGAAATTTACATTATCAGTTCTCTGCATTGCCCTTTGGCTTATCTACTATGCCCAGAGTGTTCACAAAGGTTCTGGCTCCAGTGATAGCATTTTTCAGACTAAGAGGAATACAGATTTATCCTTATTTGGACGATTGCCTGATTATTGCACAAGAAAAGGACGAACTTCTTCATCATCTACAGTATGTGATGGCAGTGTTAAGATGCCTAGGGTATTCTGTGAACGAAACAAAGTCCAGTCTAGTACCCTCTCAGGACATGTGCTTTCTGGGTGTGAGACTGAATACAGCTTCCCAGATGGCCTTTTTGACCCCGGACAAACAAAGAAGCCTTTCTCTTTATTTCCATCAAATGTCTCTACGGTCCAGGCTGACTGCAAGGACAGTGCTTCAAGCCTTGGGGTTCATGGCATCTTGTATTCTGGTGCTTCCCAATGCCAAATTGCATATGAGGAAGCTTCAATGGTATCTCAAAAATGTATGGACACAGCACTGCCAAGATCTAGGCACTGTCATTCAGATAATACCTTGCATTCGGAAGGAGTTTTTGTGGTGGGCTCAGGAATGTCACCTAAACAAGGGACTCTCTGTGACCCGGCCAGAGGCGAGTCAGATTCTAATGACAGATGCCTCGGACAAGGCTTGGGGAGCACTCCTCAATGGAAAATGGGTGCAAAACACATGGCCTGTCAAACTCCAACATTTGCATATCAACTTGAAGGAAATGTTAGCAGTCCAGTTTGCATTGATGGCTTTCAAAGATTTACTTCACCCAGGGCAGGTGTTGATTCAAACAGACAACACTACTGTCATGTGGTACATCAACAAGCAGGGGGGAACCCATTCTTACCCTCTTTGCAGGCAAGCGATGATTCTGTGGGAAACTGCTCTCAATCTACACCTCAATCTTCAGGCAAGGTTTCTACCAGGAGCACAGAACTCCTTAGCAGATGTATTGAGCAGACAAATAGTGGATCCTCACGAATGGAAATTGGATCCTCATGTATTTCAACAGTTGACAGTGTCATGGGGAACTCCAGACATAGATCTGTTCACTTCTCCACTAAATTACCAGTTGCCAAAGTTTTGCACAAAAATGTTTCATCACACAGCTTGGAAGGTGGACGCTCTATCATTCAGTTGGAACAATCTGCATGTATATGCCTTTCCACCTCTGCCTCTTCTTCCCAAGGTACTCTTGAAGGCCAGACAAGACAAGACAACCATGATTTTGATAGCACCGGATTGGCCTCGACAACACTGGTACCCACTACTGAGGAGCTTAGTACGAGAACCTCCATGGCCTCTGCCTTTGATTCCGCACCTTTTGTCACAGAAGGACAGTCACTTCCTCAATGTCAAGATTCAGTCTCTACATCTAACAGCCTGGCATATTCGGTTTTAGACTCTGGAGGGTCTCAGCTTCCACAACAAGTTTTGAATGTTATTTTGGAGGCCAGGAGGCCTAGTACCAGGAAAGTTTACGCTGATAAATGGAGGAGATTTTTTATTTGGTGCAAAGGAAAGGACTTTGATGTCTCCAAACCTGATTTAAGTGTTGCTCTTCAATATCTTACTGAGTTGTTGGACAAGGGTTTGTCTTTCTCCTCAATAAAGGTCCATGCTGCAGCCATTTCTGCTCACTATGATTGTGACCCTCCTTTATTCTCTCATCCTTGGTTTAAGCAATTTCTTAGAGGGGCAAAGAATATAAGACCCCCACGTAGAGCTCCTACTCCTGCTTGGGATCTCAATTTTGTGTTGGAAAAACTTACTCTACAACCTTTTGAGCCTGCAGCTACTGCCGAGTTAAAGTATTTGTCATGGAAAACTGCTTTTTTGTTGGCCATTACCTCTGCAAGAAGGGTTTCTGAATTACAGGCCCTCATGGCAGTGGAGCCTTTCCTGATCTTTCATAAGGATAGGGTATCTTTGCGTACTAATCCTTCCTTTATGCCTAAGGTGGTTTCTAGTGTGGCCTTATATCAAACTATTCATTTGCCTACTTTTTATGCAAACCCCCAAAATAAAGGGGAGAAAATTTTGCATACTTTGGATATTCACAGGCAGTTGCGTTATTATTTGAGCAGAACCAAAGAGTTCAGACAGTCTCAGCAATTGTTTGTTTCTTTTGCTTTGGGTTCACAGGGTAAACCTGTTTCAAAACAAACTATTTCTAAATGGATTGGGTTTTGTATTTCTTTCTGTTATTCCCATCATGGTAAGGAGATTCCTGCTGGAATCAGGCCTCATTCCACTAGGGCTACTGCTACTTCTACGGCCTTTCTAAGGGGTAGCTACAAAGACATTTTGGAGGCAGCTACTTGGAGTTCAGTGCATACCTTTTCTAAACATTACCACCTTCCTCTTTATTCTAAGTCTAGGGCTGGATTTGCCACTGCAATTTTACAGGGCATTTTAGCGGCCCCTAATGCTTTATGATTTTTACCATCCTCCCTTTCCCGTTGCTTTGGGATTCTACCCATAAGTAAGGACTGCAGCAATGTGAGATGAAGAACATAGTACAGTTTTGTACCTACCATAAATGTAGATGTTCGAAGATCCACATTGCTGCAGTCCAATTTTCCCTCCCTCCTTCCCCACTGTAGTTAGACTTGGTGTTATGCTTTAGGTGATGGTTGTTGTTGGGCATGTTTTTGGGAGGTATTCTGTTTTTGGCTGTGGCCTTTCTGGTTTGGCCTTCTGACATCTGGGGCAAGAAAAGACTGAGGATATGACGTCGGTCATGCGCCTTTATACCCTGACGCTCTGATGTCATATCTAGGCGCCCATGACCGACGTCAGCCTAATACTTTGGTATTCGGGCCGACCGAGGACAGCGGACTACCCATAAGTAAGGACTGCAGCAATGTGGATCTTCCAACATCTACATTTATGGTAGGTACAAAACTGTACTTTCTGCAGCAGCAAAGCTAAACTTTGACTTAAACCTGCTTTTGGTAAAAATAACAGTTTATTTCAGGATTTATAACTGCTGAAGAGCTTCAGATAAACCAGTATGTTCTCTGTATGTGTGCACAAGTTAACATGAAAATGCTTTGCATTTTCCCACTGCCTTAAAAAAAGAAAACTGGAGTAAACAAAGTGAAAATAACAGCTTTTAAATGTTAGTAATTTCAACAATGAGACACTAAAACTTGAAAAAGAAACTGAACAGTTTTTTCAGCAGATAACCATTGCTAGTATTTGCAGTCATAGATATAATAACAACAGCACCCTGACATTGATTACCTGGCAGTTACACTCAAAGGCATAAAACATCATTCTAAATTGATCACATGACAGTAATGGTTTGAGTGTTGTAATTTACAACAAACATTCAATCCATACAACCAACATACGTTCTGCCAAAATACTGTGCCATCTGATGATCAAAGAATAGGATGTCCATGTTCAATAACCCGTAGGACTTATGCCACAGGTATTAGGATCACTAGGCAAAACAACATTCCCAGATTGTCTTAACATTCTTCCCCTTCCCATCATGCACCATGACATCACCACTTTCCTTCTACTCCAGGTTTTGGATTGAGAAAGCAATAGTCCCCAGCTTACCTTTATTTTAGAATAATTGTGGTTGTTGTCTGGGACTATCTTTTTTCTTTATTAGTTTTCCTTCCCTTTATTATACTGATTATAACTGATCTCCTTCTTTCTGTTGTATAATGTAACATTTTCATTGCAGGAGTGAGACTCACTATCTTGACTATTCCTGACATCTTTCTTTTCTAAATATTCTTGTAGCAGGCAGTTCTGCCTAGTGAGAGGAACTTCAAACACATGTATTAGCTTGAACTACAGCACGATAGCTTTAGTTGATCAATTTGCTTTAGATTCAGCAATGTAATCAATAGCTGCTAGAGAAAGGCCTTAGAAAATGTTTTTAGTGAAATTCTCAGTACTCCAACATACACTTCCTTTCCCCATTTAATGGTTTCTTCTTCTCCTGAATTAGACAAGCCATATTCTCCCCAAAGGATGTTTGCTGTCTGAAAAAAAATCTGAATTTGTATTCTGTAAGTGTGAGAGCTCTTAAAAGTCACCTAAGGTTCACAAGTTTTCTGGCATGCAGTTCACTGTGATGGAGAGTCCCTCCTCTCCAGGACAATCCTTTATTATATTTGTGGTCAAGGATTCTGGTAGTCTTTTGGTGGGGGCCTTTCTGTTATTGTGACTGCATATTCTTCTGGGGGGGGGGGGGGGTTCCTGGGTTCTTGGTCTCTAACGCCGTATCATCTTGGCATGTTGCCCTCTCTTATCCTGGCATGCTCTGACAATCCAGCCTCTAATTATGATTTGGTTATGGCTGTTCTCCACAGAATTGTGATGCTAGAACTCCATCAAGGGCTGATATCCCTGTCCTTATAGTTTTGGGGTATCAGGGATCTCTGACAGCGTTTCCTACCAGCAATATTGTATTCCTTGCACCACACGAACAGATGGTAGTGGTATCAATGTTGGTTCAAAAGTCCATTTTCAGGCAGTGTTGTTTTTGTCTCAAAGATCCTTACCTTCCAGTAATTGGTTCATCAGATACCGGTTTGTGTGATGGATGTTGTTGTTTCTAGCATCATTACTGCTGGTGTCAGACTCTGTAGCACCAGTGGGAAAGATAACTTCTGGATATTCTTTTCATGTCAGTCTTCCAGGTAATGGGCATCTCAGCACTCATCTTTCAGGTATTTTTAGCTCCAGTTTTGGTCATTCAGGTAAAGGCAGTTCAGATGTCAACCACTCCACTCTGCTGGTCCTTCTGGATAGTAGAAAAGAATTCCTAAGGGCCAATAGTGCCAACTACAGTTATCTTTACCACACCCATGTCTATAGGGTATTTCCAAGCGTCTGACTGATACTGTCCTCCCCTATATCTCCTTTAAGGTTTTTCCTTTTCATCCATAACCTAAAACCAGCTCTAGATGCTGTAGAGTCTAAATGTTCTCCCAAGAAACATAAGAAGTGCCTCTGTAAAATAATGTGCATTGTGTCTGACTGGGGCTTACCCACTAAAGATTTAGATTCATCCCAGCAATGACTTCATGGTTGATGAATTATTGCAATTAATGCAGTGTGTATAGGGTTGGAGTTGGCCCACTGACGTCATCTCCTGCCTTCACATTAAAACTGAAAAGGGCCTATTATCTTCTACTACAATCACCTGCTCCCCTGTCAGTCATAAGTTCAAGATGCCTCATAAATCACATGATAAAATCTGGACATGGTAGCTTCGATACTCAAGAAATATGACTGACCTTGTAGAGAATATTTTCCTTGGGTGTGAAGACTCCCAATCCAGCTGTCACCATTACAGTCAGATCCATACAGAGAATTTGTACACCAAAAAGCCCTGTTGTCCCTTCCCAACAAGAAGTCCCAGGCCATACTGAGGTTTCTGGAGCATCTATTCAAGCCCACCATCTTATTTTTGTAGGCACTATACTATCACATATATTTTCAAGGAGACATTTCAGATGAGCTGCAATGTGATGCAGAAAAGCTGCCTGATGGCTTCCTAAAAGAAAAAAAATGCCTGGACATCTGTTTTATTGGGTTATATATCAAACAACAAAGATCACCAATGACGTTGATCAATCTGCCTCACATCCAAGAACTCTGTGTACATCAACAGCAAGTCACAGGACGAACAAGTACATTAACCCCAGCAGAGATGCGAGGAGATAACTGTCCCCAAGGTGGAAATAGCAGACTGTTTTCACTTCATTATTTGAGAAAGATGAAAAATAAAAACTCAAATTTAAAATTAAAAACAACATTAATAAATAGCCCAAAATCTAAGAAAACAAAGCAGAAGGGTAAAGTCTGATACAACTATATAGCAGAACATTAATCTAAGAGACTAACTTCTACCAACCTTAAGGGAAAAATGGTTATCTGTGTCTTATTTTATTCATTTGTTTTATTTTACAAACTTCATTTCTCCTGTATTCTGATTTTCCATTTTACTGATCTGTAACAAATTATGTAAAAGTCACCTATTTAAGGCATCAACAGTCCTCATCAAGAATGAATCCAGAGCAATTCTAGGAATAAATAAAAAGAAATACAAGCAACTTCAGCACATCAGGCAATAAAGACTAACTAAACCATGACCACTTTAACACCTAATATGCACTTAGCACAGGTCTCATACCTCATGACAAAAAAGTTCTAGTAAAACTCTACCCATACTATTATCTCTGCTGCAAATGTACTTCAGAATAATTATCTCCCAATAAGTAAGAACAGCATTAGACAACATGGGCGTTAGCAATTTAATTCAAAAAATCTCAGTTATGCCCTAAGTTTTGAAACTGGCATCACATCACATAGCAAAACCACTCACCCAATTATGCAGTAACAATAACAACCAGTAGTATACCTTATATGTGAAGATATGAGTAATCTGTCAATTGTACACATCCTTTAAATCAATAATGAAAAAGATGCTTGTCAGTATTGGTCTAAAACAGTATTGGGACTACTCATTACAAAGGCTAGAAAAACTATTGTTTTACCAGTTTATGGAGTATGTATCTAAATATGACCTACAACAAACAGGCAACACAGCAGCAGACATGATTATAACACCCAAACAGCTATATTTTAGTGACAAATGACATCTACAAAGCTTTGGAGAAAATCAGGTTGACTCGTCCATTTTTTTGCCTTAAAATATACCTTTGAATCTGCCATTTGACATTCACTGCCACCAGATATTAGAAAAATTTGTGACCTCCAAATTTTCAAAAAGAAACCTGGTAAGCATCTTACTGAGGAATACAAATTTACATTATCTGATACTGACTAACATTCACAGAGCAATATATTGCTATGTTTTGCATCTCTGTAGAACTGTTTTCCATCAGTTAGCAAGGATCTGTGGCACCATTTCTAAAATACTGCTGTGCATAGCTCCAAGGAAATAAATGAATACCCCAGGCAGGTTACTGTATCTGAGTCGGGCAATCGCTTTATCTTCATATCTTCCCAAACAGTATTGTTAGTGTCTTGCCTCAAGACTCTGATATAGATGTACACAAGAGTCATTCAGGTATTGATCTCTGTGACAAAAGTAGACACTGCTAGCCCAGCTATCTAGAGTTTTATAAATAATTATACGTCATTTGTGAATATTAACATGATTTATATAGAAGTGTAACAAAAGAGAGATACTGCCAGCATAGCTGTATGTCATATAAGATGGTTTGTACAGACGTGCTGAAGAGATATGTTGTAGAGTACTCAGCTTAGAGATGTGTCCACAGTGTACCCTACTGGAAGAGAATAGAAATGTATATAAACTGCTGTGACAGTGTAAATGTATATATTTTAACAGTGGGAACTGGCACATAGAAGGTTAACTCGCAAAACTTAAGAAAAATAGTTGAATTTAAATTATTTTTAACTACGCCATAAAAGATGGTTTCAGTGCAACATGAGACATAATATTTAGAACTAGAAGTTTTTTTGTATTGTCTTTAAATGTGGAGGAATGTAAATTATTTTACAACTTCCGCCATCTGCCTTAGATCTAAGAGAAGTCCTTGTTTATGTATTTTCACAGAGAGATGCTAAATGCTATTAGCTGCAGTGTGGGTTTTCACCTGGGATAGTCAGATGACAAAAAGTGATGTCATGCTGCAAGTATCCCAGCAGCAATATTTCAGATATTAATTTAATACCTCTGAGAGAGGTACAGCATTTTGTATTTTGCCTTTGACCTGGCAGCATCAGCTGGAAAACCCACTAGCCACAGCTGCCTGCTTCTGGCTCTGTAAGTAAGTTAACTAAGGTACAATACTTTCTCTTAGATACAGACAAGAATATAGTGAAGTATAGCTTAGAGGTTTTATTTATTTATTTGAGACTGTCCTGCAATGTAGTTTTATGTATTTACTGTGATTTTGAACTCTGATGTAACTGTGATTATTTACTGAGTATTTTCTTATTATTTTTTTATTTATTATTAAATATATTTAAACCTTTCATTGTGGCTGATATTTGAGACATATTTAAGTTCTGATAGTATTCGCAGATTTATTTGGCGATACTATGGGCCACTCGTAATAGCCTTGCTGTTGGTCAAACTACCATTTGGATTAATAGTAACATTACACAGTAAGATTGGACACCCTTTGTTAAGGGCCTTAAAACAGTTGATAAGGAGTTGGCTGGTGACAGTAATAACTTCCTTATAGTCTGGGCAAAGGGGATTTGCTTGCAAACCTGTGCCAGCCTTTCCCATGTGTGTGTGTTTATTTGTGTATAAATCAAATCTCAAAGTGTGTGTTTTGTGTGTGTGTGTGTGTGTGTGTGTGTGTGTGTGTGTGTGTGTGTGTGTGTGTGTGTGTGTGTGTCAGCTACTTGGACAGGAACACTAAGCACTGGTTGGACAGAGAAGGTGATGAAGGTCTTGGCTTGCTCATTCAGCTGGGATCTCAACTCTATAGCTGTGCCAATGGGGAGTCTTATTGGGGATCTGTAGAAAGAGGGAGAAATCAGCCCCAGATTGACTGTGGTCTCTGTGTGCTCTTAAGGGAAATCGCACTTTACTGTGTGTGTACTTTATTATCCTTCCCTGTGTGTACATCCCCCACTGTTACCAGTGGTGAGGATTGAGGCTTCTTGATCACTGGGCCTGTGTTGGGATGTCACATATTAATTGGTAACAGTGGTGGGATATCCTCATATTAGGATACAGTGGTGTGGATATTGAATTCCAGTAGCCTGTAAACAATGGTCACTGAAGAAGGTGTTTGTACTGTCAATCAGCCACACAGAGAACATTCAAGTTTCATATCACAACAGTTTTATTTTTTTTTTGTTAGCTTAGTTAGTCAGGAAGAGCAGGGAAGGATGCCAGCAGAGGACTATGGCAAGCTGACAAGGAGCCAGTTGGCTGAGATGTGCCAAGACAAAGGACTGGTGCATGCCAGTCTGACTAAAACAGAGATGACTGCAGCCTTAGTCACAGCTGAATCACAGACCAGCAACCAGGAGGGCAATCAGACAGGCCTTAGGGAGGTACACCACTCAGAAAATGAACAATTCAACCTTTTCACAAAGGACTTAAAAAATCTGTCTGGAGTTAAAGAAACTTGAACTGGAAGCCAAACATTTGGAAATAGAAGCAGCAGAGAAACGGAGATGTCTGGAAGCTGAGGAAAATCGGAGGCAGAGGCAACATAAGAAGGATATGCTGACTCTTCACCAGGGTCATGGAGGTAATTGGGAAGGGAGTAAACGATCCCCAGAAGCAATAAAGGTCAGTAAATTTCTTATGCAATTTACAGAGGGCAATAATTTTGATAGTTTCATTCATATGTTTGAAAGGGTTTGTAAACAGTATAGTGTTGACCAAGGGCTCTAGGTATGGTTCCTGACCCCCTTACTCCATGGTAAAGCTGTAACTGCTATTTCTAAATTGTCTGATACTGATTACTTAAATTATAATACTGTTAAAAATTGTCTGTTAGAGTGCTTTAACTTAACACCTGAAGCTTATAGGAAAAAGTTTCATGAGCATAGACGCAAGGCAGATGAAAGTGTGTGTATGAATATATTGCTGAGTTAAGCACTTATTTTCATAGATGGGTGAGTGGGTGTCAGGTCACCACTTTTGAAAGACTTTCAGACCTTTTGGTGAAGGAACAAGTCTTTAGCATGTTGCCCGAGGACATGAGAATTTGGTTAGCAGATAGGTAATGCAATACTGCAGATGAGTTGGGGAAGAAGGGAAACCTATAGCTAGCAAACAGGGCATTACTGTACAGGAAAGAGATACCCAGTGCTGCTCATGGGTCTAAGGAAACCCATGGTGAGCAGCCTAGACTACCACAGCAGAGTCCGCCAGTAGCAGGGGAAGCTACTAGTCCAGGTACACATTCAGGACCAAGGGTTAAATATTTTACATGCAACCAGTGGGGCCATGTAGCATATAGATGTCCACAGAGGCAAGGTAGGGACAAAAGGTGAGTGAACAAGTAAGTGGGAATGACAGAATGCCAGCAGTGAATTGTATGGAAACAACAAGGGTACCAAACTACCACAAGAGGTTATATCCTTTCTTAGTAAATGGGAAAGAGGCCACTGCTAAGAGAGAGACAGCCTCTGACCTAGCCATTGTGAAGTCTGCAATGGTTAAAGAGGAGCACTGCTTACTTGGGCAGTCAATTTCAGTCTGAGCTTTAGGAGGGACCCCATTCCAAATACCTTTGGCTGGGGTTCACCTAGACTGGGAGGGTGGAAAAGGAAGCCAGCAAGTAGGTGTGTTTGAGGATATCCCTGCAGATTTTCTGATAAGGAATGATTTTGACAATGCTGTACCTTGTGTGCATGCAGTGACATGCAGTCAGGCTTGGAGACAAACATGTGGATATGGTAGCATGGGGGCAACCCAGACAGACTGCAGACTTGAAGCCAGGACTGGTATGGTGGTTACTTCAGGGAGGGAGCTACCATGTAGCAATGAGACTGAAGGTGAGCCGCAGCTGCTTGTGAGTACTGATGTTCCCATGGACAGACTGACTGCAAGGGCAGACGTGAGTAGTAGTACCCAGGCTGACAGTGAAGCATTACTGTCAGAGGATGCCAGACTTCCTGGGGAAGGGGTGCTGGGAAAGGTTACAAAGAGTGAGCTGTGACAGGCTCATCTCTCAGAGCCTACATTACAAGGCCTGAGGGAGGTAGCCAGTGAGGCACCTGATTGTCAAAAAAAAGGGGAATCTGTATACTCAGACAAAGGATTACTTTACAGAGAGTGGACCCCTGAGGGCGGGCTATAGGGTGAGAGAATACAGCAGTTGGTAGTGCCCAGACCCTACCATCTGGCACTTCTAGCCATAGCCCATGACATTCTCTTTGCAGGTCACATGGGCATAAAGCATACAAAGAGACATATTATGCAGAACTTTTATAGGCCTTGGATTTCCAGAGATGTAACAGGGTACTGCAGGACCTGTGGGCAGTACCAAAAAAGTAGGCAAGGCAGGAGACAGGGTCAAAGTTCCATTGATGCCTTTGATTATGATTGAGGAGCCATTTCAGAGGGTAGCTGTGGGTATTGTGGGGCCTCTGAGTATCCCAAGTTCCATAGGAAAGAAGTATATCCTAGTGGTAGCAGATTATGCTACCGGACACTCTGAGGCAGTGGCATTGTCTTCCATTGAGGCAGAAAAGGTGGCAAATGCTTTGTTAGAGATTTTCAGCAGGGTAGGTTCCCAAAAGAATACTGATTGACAGAGGTGCCAATTTCATGTCAGACCTGCTGGCTTGTCTATGAAAGAATTGTGGGGAGAAGCAGCTAAAGACCACTCCCTACCATCCCCAGTCTAATGGTCTGGTGGGGAGGTTAAAGTCTACACTAAAGACCATGCTACGGGCATTTGCAGATCAGTTCAAGAGGGAGTGGGATAAATATTTGCCCTATCTGTTGTTTACTTACAGAGAGGTACCCCAGGAATCCACAAATGTTTCACCCTTCGAGTTGCTGTATAGGCATAGGGTGAGGGGACCTCTAGATTTGATTCAAGATGAGTGAGAGGATGAGTGTAAATCCCACAAGTAGTCTGTTGTGGCATATGTTATAAACCTCAGGACAAGGCTCAGGGACCTCATGGGCTTGGCCCAGGGGAAACTGTCAGAATCCCAACAGCACAAAAAGGTCTGGTATGACAGGAATGCTTGAGCTAGAGAGTATGCTGTAGGGCAGCAAGTAATGGTTCTTATTCCTGTCAGACAGAACAAGCTGCATGCAGCTTGAGTGGGACCCTTGAAAGGGGTAAGGAAGGTCAGTGATGGTAACTACATGGTAGAACAGCTATGCAGGAGGCAGGGGCAGAAGCTGTACCATGTTAACATGATGAAACCTTACCATGATAGGGAGGGTATGGTGCTAAGTATTTGCAGTACAGAACAGGAGGAGTCTGAGGGGGATCTATGGCTACAGGGAGCCAGCCAGCCAAATCTCAAATTACTATGGTGGAGCCTAGGGTAGCAGGCATATGATATGACAGCACTGTACTAGAGTCAGCAATGACAAGGTAGCGGGAATCTCAAAACTGGGAATGGGAGTAATGTATTCCCAGATAGTCATCCCTCTCAGGCAGTTTTTCACAAGGGTCACTTGACAAACTAGCTTGAGTCTTCGGGGGGGGGGGGCAGAGTGTGACAAAAGGAGATACTGCCAGCCCAGCTAGCTGGAGTTTTGTAAATAATTATATGTCATTTGTGAATATTAACATGATTTGTATAGAAGTGTAACAAAAGGAATATACTGCCAGCACAGCTGTCTGGAATTTTGGAAATTGCTATGTGACATTTGTGAATATCAATGTGATTCATATGCTTGTGTTACAAATGTATTAGAACTGTATGTCATATAAGATGGTTTGTACAGATGTGTGCTGACGAGATATGTTGTAGAGTGCTTAGCTTAGAGATGTGTCCACAGTGTACCCTACTGGAAGAGAACAGAAATGTATATAAACTATTGTAACTGTATAACTGTATATATTTTAACAGTGGGAACTGACACATAGAAGGGTAGCTTGCAAAATTTCAGAAACATAGCTTAAATTAAATTATTTTATAACTGTGCCATAAAAGATGGCTACAGTGCAACATGAGACATAATGTCTAGAACTAGAAGTTTTTTGTATTGTCTTTAAATGTGGAGGGATGTAAATTAATTTACAACTTCAACCATCTGCCTTAGATTTAAGAGAAGTCCTCTTTTATGTATTTTCACAGAGAGACTCTAAATGCTACCAGCTGCAGTTGGGGGTTTTACCTGGGATAGTCAGATGACAAGAAGTGGTGCCATGCAGCAATTATCCCAGCAGAAATATTTGAGATATTAATTTAAGAATTCTCTGAAAGAGGTAGAGCATTTTGTATTTTGTCTTTGACCTGACAGTATCAGCTGGAAAACCCACTCACCACATCTGCCTGCTTCTGGCTTTGTAAGTAAGTTAACTAGGGTACAGTAATTTCTCATAGATACAGATGAGAATAATGTGATGTATAGCTTAGATGTTTTCTTAATTTATTTGAGACTGTCCTGCAATGTTGTTTTAATTGTTTTAAGTATTTCCTGTGATTTTGAACTCTGATGTAACTGTGATTGTTTACTGAGTATTTTCTTATTCTTTTATTATTTATTGTTAAATATATTTAAACCTTTCATTGTGGCTGATATTTGTGAGACATATTTAAGCTCTGAGAGTATTTGCATATATATTTGGTGACACTGTGGGCCACTCCTAATAGCCTTGCTCTCAGTCAAACTACCATTTGGATTAATAGTAACATTACGCAGTAAGACTGGACACCCTTTGTTAAGGGCCTTAAAGTAGCTGATAAAGAATTGGCTGGTGGCAATAATAACTACCTTGTAGTCTGGGCAAAAGGGGTCATAGCTAGTAAACCCGTGCCAGTCTTTCCCGGGTGTGTGTGTGTGTGTGTGTGTGTGTGTGTGTGTGTGTGTGTGTGTGTAGGTGTGTGTGTGTGTGTGTGTCTGTGTCTGTGTATAAATCAAGTGTCAAAGAGTGTGTGTGCGTGTCAGCCACTTGGGCAGGGACGCAAAGCACTGTTTGGACAGAGAGGGTGCTGGAGGTCTCGGCTTGCCCACTCAGCTAGGATCTCAGCTCTATAGGTGTGCCAGTGGGAGTCTTATTGGGGATCTGGAGAAAGAGGGAGAAACCAGCCCCAGACTGACTGTGGTCTCTGTGTGCTCTTAAGGGAAATTGCACTGTGTGTATACTTGTCATCCTTCCCAGTGTGTATGTCCCCCACTATTGCCAGTGATGAGGATTCTTGATCACTGGGCAATAGAAAGAAATTGGTGTTCCGTGCAAAAAAAAAAATTCAATACTTTAAACACTGACAGAAGTGGGGGCGCTTTACCCCCCACACCCCCCAACGTGGGGGTCTGTGCCCCCCACACTTCCCCTACTTAAATATACCAACTCCAAGACTGCACCACAGTGGAGGAAATAGCAAACTCCGATGATGGCCCACCGATTTCTTTCCCTGTATTCTTTGCATCACTGTGCATCCCTTCATAAACTTAGCTGGTTAGAACTCCCCAACTATCTCTCCCTTACCCAGCTTTTTCATGTACACAAACTAATTTTCCAACCCTCCCTCTACCTTTAAAATGCACCTCCCAGAAAGACTCTTAAGATCTAACAACCAGAACGTAATGGAACTGTATAAACCCATTCGTTCCCCCAGGCAAAAATCTATTATCCTTTGCACTTGCTCATCTATGGAACTCCCTACCACCATCCATCCAGACCACAGCAAATCCCTATACCTTTAAAAAAATTACTTCACTCACATCTAACATCTCAGTGGGAATGTTCCTGCTCCCACCCTACATAATCACATTCTCCTCTCTACATGTATCACAACATCTTACTGGAGTCTCCAACGTCATGCTTTGGCCTAGTAGGTACTAATTCCTTTTTCTTTATAATGTCTTTTGTGAAATTGTATCTATAAATGTATCTTTAAATGTAATTTTCTAATTAAGATGTTTACCTACTGTAACCATAAATTTTCCATTGTAAATATGCAATTTTCAAATGTATAACTAAGTCACTTTGTACCTGTCTTGGAGCTTTTCTCCCCAGGACTCCATTGAAAACAGGTTTTTCTAGGCCCAATGGACTATCCTAGTAAACCAACTGCAAATAAATAAATAAATAAGTAAAATCGATCTTCCGTCAGTTCGCTCTTCTGAGATTTCGAACATTTCAGTTCGAGTAAATTAAATTTGGCGTTTTCAACATTTGAAATGCTGATAGGAACCCTTTTGTAATGCCTTTTTATTCAATTGTGCTATCATATAAGGGTATGCATACTTAGTATTTATTCTAGTGAGAGCACATGAGGCAAAAATTGATTTTTTGCAGCCATGGCATAGTGTGATAAATCCTGACTGTGACCCAGCTGATCCAGGTTTGATTAGTGGTCCAGGCACTGTAGGTGCTATTTGGGGAGGGGGAGAGAGGAGTGATGAGGTAGAGCACACTTGACTCTATATGAGAAGGAGGGTTAATGGCTGCATCCTGGGGTGTGGACTCTGTGTAGAATCCCTTGTAGAGGCCACAGAATTACTGATTGTCCTTTGCCTTCAAGGAAGGCAGGAATGATAAGAGGACTTGTCTTGCAGAAGTGAGAGATGTCCCCTTCAGGTGCATGTGTCGCACATCAGCCATTTAGATCTATAAAGTGAAAATAGCCTGATTCCACAAGGATGGTGATGGTTTCATTCCTGACCCTTTTCCCTTACCTCTAGAGAGAATTACTGGGATATAGGGTTTTTGCCTCCTGAGGGAATAAACAGGTCATTTGAAGGAAGGCTAAGAGAGAGGCTCATTGTCCATTGGGGATCAAGAGGAAAAATAGAGTAAAAATGGATTTATTCAGCTGCAATGAGAAAAAAAGTTTATTCATCTGGTTATTAACCTACAACAACGTCAGTGGACAGCATGCACAGTAAAGTTCTGTTGAATTGCAGTGCATTGATACATTATTGAATAGATTGGTAATAATTAACAGACTATGGTGTGATGAAAGGCTCTGTGTTTTTGCAAAAGAAATGCAAAACAAAACTGAAATAATTAAAATAACAAATCATGCAAGGACATTTTCTCTTTTGGATTTAAGGGAAAAGAAGAACATTTGCACATTGTGTGCCAGTTTACCTAGGAAAGTACCCAGACTTGAATACTGTGTTCAAAGCTTCTGTGAATAAATTAATGTTTGTGGACATTGAATATTCAGACAGTACTGTAGTGCCCATAATAAGTTTAGGAAACAATCTTGTGAGGAAACAGATGGGCACAGCAGCTGGGAAACAAGCCCTCTCACTCAGAGTTGTGATTACAGATGAGTAAAGCAGTCAGGAACATCACTTCTGAGTTACGGGTACTATGTTTATTCAAAAGAGACCCATGTTAAGTACAGATCCTTGATACCATTTGATCAGGATGACTGACTTTCAATGAGTAGCTGTGCCACTCAGACCAAAAACAGGCTGTTTTCTTAATGTAAACAGATGGCCAGTCCTAGGAGACAGTGCCATGCTGGGGAAATAGCCATGGAAACAAAGAAAGCCCAATTCATAGCCATACAACCGTGTCAGACTGGTTTTGTCTTAGAGGAAATCTGAAAGACTAAACAACTATCTAGAGTATAGCATGCCAAATGTATGGCAAATGAAAACGAGAAAAGTAGGATGATGCATATTTTCTGTCCTTTTACTTTTTTCCGTAAGCCAGTTTTACCTTGATATTTATAACACAGAGTTATCATTACCTAGTTCTTTAAAACTCAACAGATCATAGTTATACTAAGTTTCTCTCTCTAATAGTGAAGCTTAATCAGAAATAGGTTCTGCCTCTTCTGAGATATTGTTTATTTGTACTCCTACAACAGTTTGCAATCCCATAGTATATGTAAATATTATTCAGTGTAAAATATGTTCATACAATTCATACATCCTATGACAACATTATTTAATGCAAAAGTATAAAGAAGTCTGAAAGCTTGCAGTTTTTAAGGCAGTATGTACTAAAATATCTTTTAACCTGATAATCTGACTATATAACTGATACGGACGTATTTTGACTTGGCAACATGCAGAACAAAAGTCATTTCCTGGTTGTAGAATATAAATATGCATTTGCTTCAGAAGTTGCTTCTTTTAATTTTAATAGCTATATACAGTGCATTCTTGGCTACCATGATTTCATGAACATAATGAGAAACTGCACTTTGGTTTGTTAGTCTGCTGTACATAACAGCAACCTTAATAAAACACTGGGCAAAAGAATGTTGTCAAGATATGCAGATATCTTCCATGCATTGTAAATGTTACACTTTCTAAGCAGTGTACATTCAGATTCTGACATTGTTGCTGCATTCATACATGAACATGCAAACAGTCCAAGTCTCACATACACTCTGAGTACACTAAAACACTTGTTTAATTTCTTCTTTAAGATGTGCAGCTGGTATGCTGACATCACATTTTATGCTTTAATTGAAGTCCTTTCATTGTGTTCAGATAGCAGAGCATTAGCCTGAACCTTTCACACTTCCAGCTTTACAGAACAGACATCACTGACGCTGTCTCAGTAAAACCAAGACAAATTTATACACTGTCTTACCATGCATATCATAGTAAGAATGGAAAGACAGACACTACAGTGATCAGGTTTAGTTCTCTCTTCCCTTGTCTGGCGGTTATAGAACTTGTAGCTCTACAGCTCTATTCAGGTTGTGTGAAATGAAACATGCGGCTAAAAGGAAACTCAGAAATGTTATCATTCCTATGGTAACATTTTTGACACTATAAAATCCAGACATTGCTGATGTAATACTTAGGGGACAGTACAGCTTGCTGAGGTCTTATCACTTTCATAAGCAATGATTAACTGAGCGATTTAATTTTGTAAACAACATAATCCCACTGGGACCACATGTCTTGCTCATCTTGAGAAACAGTGATGAGAGCCGAATTATTCGGTAGGCCAGCCCCCATGGGTGTAATAAGAAATCCATATTTCATACTCACACAACCCTGTACTGTTGCCCAACCCCACATTTAAAAATATGCACATCTGTGCAAATGCCATCTTACAAAGTGAAGTAATTATGTATCATTTCAACTGCTGCTCCTATATCCACAAATAGGTTGTTTTTCAAATCGGTAAGCCTGCCTTTAAGGAAAAAAGTATGGAAAGATTTAAGTTACATGCATTACTTAGGACACATACAGATGGCCTTATGGTTCTGTAAATAGTGTGAGTGAAGTACTCAGTAGAAATGTTCATAGAGGAGTAAACCAGGTATGTCTTGTTGCACTCTTTTAACTCAGCATGAGGCAGTGCAGATCTTATATGGGAGATCTACCTTCTGACAAATTATATTTAAATTATATAATGGAAGGCATTTTCCTTGATCCAAACACCCCAGGTAAGCAATTCCCAAAAGTTTTTGCATATCTCTATACTGTGAGAATACCTCTTTTCACCATCACAGGGTGCCTCTTTTCCATATAGTTGTGCCACCATTGAGTTAGTATGCATTAGTATGAGGAGAGTTATAGGGGTGAAGCCCTCACACACAGTTGTCAGAAGCTTGACCCCTCAAAAAAAATTATTTTGTGGTGCCGCCAGCATGTTTCATGGGTACGTTGTTCAGTAAGTTTAACTTGTCCAGTTTGCTGTTAGTGGGTTTTGCATCGACTTCTCATTGGGGCCCAGTCTTATGCTGATGGTTAATGCTTGCGATGATCTCAGTTGATGAGATTATTTACAAAACCACAACAGGCAGACAGGGTCAGTCATAAGAATTGTTGGGGCAATTTGGGCCATTTTAGTAAGATCTCCAAGCTGAGCCCTTCTTCATCACACCACCCCCAGTCCCAAACTTCTTCCACCTGCTTGACCTCCAAATTAGATATCAGGAATATATATACTATTAGTATTACTGTATAATAAAAAACAAACAATATTATATTTTATTTTATAAAAAAAATGTTCAAATAGAAGTAAACTATTCACCTACCTTAGTAATTTAGTAGTCTACAAAGACCACTATATTTGAGAAGTATTGCAGAAAACAATAAGCAGATTATGATATTCTTTTTTTTCCTCAAATTTTTTTTATTTTTCAAATACAGTTGAATAAATTCCATAGTATTTGTATATAACATCTTAAATAACTATGTAGGCTATTTACATCAGCCTGACACTATAACAGAGCTCAATATATACAATTACTTTATAGGTATAACAATCCAGTTATCAGAGTGTATCTGTTCAGTTATTGTAAAGTGTCAGTGATAAGACTTTTTTTCCATAGAGTGTTAATAAATGGCTTAGGATGAATCCTTAATTCTTTAATTTTAATTTCCAACAATGCTGGGGTCTTCAGTAGGCTGTAGAAGTCTTCCAAAGTTGGTATTGTGTTTGCATTCCATCTTCTTGTTATACATTTCCTTGAGATTGCAAGTATTGTCCAAACTAGATACATATTTGACTCATTCAAATGAGGACCTTCATACACATTTAATAATGCTAGAGCTTTAGATAAGTTAAACAATTTATTAAATAAAGCTTGTAAAAAGTTTTTAATACTATTCCAAAATGGCTTAATTTTAACACAGTCAAAAAATGTGATTCCAATCTGCATTGTGTATTTGCTCACACCTCCAACATATTCCCTTTGTGGAAGAATTAATTTTAGTAATTCTATCTGGAGTTAAGAATTCCGCGGTGGTATGTGGTAGCATTGTTTGCTCACAGCAAGAGATTCTCCCGTTCGATTCTCGGCTTGGCTTGGGAGTGCTTTCTGTGTGGAGTCTGCATGTCCTCCCTGTGGTTGGGTAGCGTTCGTAAGACATGCGTGCGTAAATGGGCGTGCCTTCGTTGAAGGTTGGGCGTCGAGCCGGCACCTCAGCGTTTCATAAAAATCTACTGCCAATCATTAGCGGAACGGGGTTCCGCTGTGGTGACCCCTTACCGGGAAAAAGCCAAAAGACAAACAACTATCTGGAGTTAAGAATGCTCTGTGCAAGCATTTCCAATTAAAAACTTTCCACTATTGTATAAGGGATGTATGTTTTTTGATAATAAATTATTTGATTTAATTTCTTCAGTTAGCTGTAATGAGTGTCCTTTTGTTATATAATTCCAATATGAGGATTTGGGTGTTGTTTTATAATTTATCAATATCTTGTAAAATTTTGAAATATTATTTCCTATGTCATAATCATTATATATAATATCATATTGGTATTTCATAAGTTTAGGTATTTCTTTAAATTAAGAATTACTAATTATTCTGCATAAGTCTTGCGAATACATCAGAGTGCTTTGCATAGTTAGCCAATCTTGTTGTAGAATTTTGTATGTTGTTTCTATTGTTTCATAGCCAGAACTTTTAGTTCTTTGATACATTAAAGCCAACAAACAAATCCTTTCTGTTCCCAGGAATTAATTATTTATCTGTATATTTTATGTGGCTAGCTCTTTGTAACTATGAATGGTGTTAAAAGATCAAACCAGATTTTTAAATCTATATTTACAGTAATAATTTTCTTAACTGAGTCAATGTAATAATTAATTATATGAGTTTTAGTGGGATTATTTATGTTATATTGTATACTAATATATAATATGTGCCATGGCAAATTGTTTTTATCTATTTGATATTTTTTTGTAAATCAAATTCATTTATTGATATTACAGTTAGTAATTCTTTCCGAGTTGCAGAATAATTTGGACTTATCCAATCTGAAATTGTTTTAGATAGTGATGCTTTTATATATGTTTCTATATCAGGAAAGTTTAATCCTCCCTGTTTCCATGGTCTGATATGATGTATTAAAGCTATTCTGTTTGTTTTGGGAAACCATAAAAATTTTATTAGGCATGAGTTTATTTCTTTGAGTATATTCCTTTCTGGTAACAGTTGTATTGCCAAAGCTATATATATATATATATATATATATATATATATATAATCTTGGGTAGTAAAACCATTTTTATTAACTGTGGTCTATCTTCAAATGTTAATATTATTTTGTTCCACTTTTCCACAGAGATTTTAATTGTATTGATGATATTATTGTAGTTTTTTTAGATTAATTCATTATTATCCTTGCATAACTCAATTCCTAGATATTTTAAGGTAGATTCTTGTTTCCCTATAATGTGATTCCCCTTCATCTGCAATTCTTTTTTTTTATTTAAAAATAATGATTTTGATTTATTGAAATGGAGTCCTGAAGTCCTGTAAAATGTGTCAATTAAAATATCTAATTCTTCTAATGTCTCTTTTATATTGGGTAATGTTAATAATATGTCATCAGCAAAGAGCATTACTTTAGAATTGTATTGTTCATAAACATCTACTCCTTTGATTTTTGTATTGTTTCATATTGAATCTGCCAATATTTCAATAGCCAAAGCAAATAGAATTGGTGACATGGGACATCCTTGTTTAGTACCCTTTGTTATATGTACAGATTCAGAGGTGAAAGGACCTAGCTTAACATACGCTAAATTATTTGTATATATATTCTTTATTAGATGAACAAAGGAAGGAGGAAATTCAAATAACACCAGAATTTTAAATAAATATTCCCAATTTAGGGAATGAAATGCTTTCTCTATATCTAAGCCAATTATGAGTGTTTAATATTGACATGTGTGTGTCTATGATATATAAATCCAGTTTGCTCATTATTTATTGTTTTGTATAGTAGTGTTTTCATTCTGTTAGTTAATATTATCATAAATATCTAATAGTCATTATTTAATAATGATATAGGTCTATATGAGGTACAGAGATTTGGGGATTTGTTTTCCTTTAGGATTGGTGTGATTAAGGAGGGTTGTATTAAAGTTTGTGACTGAATTTCTAATAGAGTTTTATGGAAGAGGGGTAGTATCTTTGAAGGAAAAAGTTTATATATTTCCATAAGTATGCCATTTATACCTGGAGCTTTCTTATTTTTACCCTCTTTTATTGTATCTGTAATTTCTTTGTAGGATATGGGTGCTTGCAGATCTAGTTTTAATTTTTCTGGTATTTTTTTTATATTAGAACATTTTTCATCTAGATTTACTTGATCAATATGTATATTTTCTTTTTGGAAATGTTCCATATAGTGATTTCTATAGGCATCAATAATGTCACCTATATCTGAGGCATGTTTCCCTTTCTTTTCATGGAAGATAATTTTAATGTTATTAGCTTTTGACTGTATTTTGATTCTTGTGGATAAATTATGTAGATATTTAGGAGAAGTGTCCAAGGTATTCATTTTTAGTTTTTCTAAAGCTAAACTTGTTTTATGTGTTAGAATTTCATTGCAATTATTGTTTAACACTTCTACTTTCTTTTTAATCTCCAAATTATTTTGATTCTTTCAGCTTTTACTGACAAAAGTATGGATTGTAGATCTAATAATTCAGAATCCCATTCTCTGATTTCATTTATACCAAGTTAGGGTTTTACCATATATGTAAGCTTTTAATGAGTCCCATATCATTATTTTATTTTTCTCTGTGGTGTAATTCATATCTAAGAAGAACTGTAATTCAGATACTAACCAGGGTTTGAACTCTTTAATTTTAGTTATATATGCTAGCATTCTGGAGTTAAAGATTAATGGTTTGTACCCATTTTAAAGTTTTAGAATCAATGAATTGTGGTCTGAAAAGGTGCTGGGAGTGATTGAGAAATTAATGATTTTAGAGTGCAAGTGATGGGCAGCAAATATTTTATCTATTCTAGTTTGGGTACCAAATCTGTGATCTTGATGGGAAAACAAAGATTTATCTTCTTTAAATTTGAAAGTATCTACAAGATGAAATTATTCTACCCACTTGTATAAAGCTTTTGATACAGCAGATGTACGTAGTGGTCTTTTATTTGTAGTTTCAGAAATATCAAATATACAGTTAAAATCTCCTCCTAATATTCAGTTGCCTTTATAGTTATTGCAAATGAAATCCAAGTGTTTTTAACAGCTCCTGATCCAATGCCTGGGAACCAGTATAGATTGGCTAGGGTCCATATTCTGTTATTATATTTAACTGTTACTAATGCTATAAGGCCTTCTTTATCTTCATACTTATAAATGACTTCTGGGTTAATCCCATTTGTTTTCCAGAAAATTGTTACCCCTTTTGTCTTATAAGTGGATTGTGCCAATATCATATATTCCTTAGGATTCCATTTGTAATTGTCATTTGTTTTGAAATGAGTTTCTTGAAGGAAGACAATTTGTGCTTTGTTCAGTTTTAAATATTTCAGTAGATTTGATCTCTTGCTAGGATTGTTTAAGCCATTGGTATTTAAAAATAATCTTAGGTTTTTTAGACTATATATTTTTTGTTTTATTGTGACTATTAAACATTTTCCTCTGATAACTATAAAGTATATGTTTGAGCTTTTAAAGCAAATTATCAGTTTTATACCTTTAGTGTTTACCAGTAAAGTAATGTTTTGGTCAGGCATACTAAAAATATTTTTGTGAAATAAATTTAAATTAATAAATGTTAACAAAACTAAGATCTGCACTAGCCATAGAATGAAAATCATTCCTAATCTGATGGATAAACCTAAGTCCATCAGATTATCACTCATACCTTGACAATCCAGAACATCTGAGCTCCATAAATTGAATTATCATATAGAGAATATTTGTAATAGGAATAAGCAATATTTATATTATTTTGAACAGATATAGTACTATTATAGATTAGACATAATTCTAATACAATATAAATGTCTCCTTATTGTATAAGCAATTAATATTTACACAAAAGACAGATGACAAGCAATTCAATCATAGTAAAGTAGGATGTATCATATATAAAACCTCAGTAAAAGATTATAACACACAGTTATTTAACATATTCACCCTTACTGATGAAGTATTTCAAAACATATTACTTAGTATAAATCGATGGTAATAATATTTATACCTAATATTTATTTTACTGGATATATCAGAAGTTATTTTTCATTGTTTACCAGCATTTAAGTAATCACTTTGTTTCTTGCTAACTTACTTAAAGCATCAGGTTTGTTTTATGTAAACATTGATGAATGTTAGTGCATTTTAATTATCAGTGCATCCCTCTTCCCCCATTTCCTATACATAAGGATTTTCATATCTGTCATTTCTTATTATAAAATGAGTGAAATTATAGGTTAAAAACAATAAATTCACTCATTGTGATTAATGTTTACAAGTTCCCTTTCCATATTCATAAATTGCCATTTTATGGCATATACTGAAAGTTTTTAGATTTAACTGGCAACATTCTATTTTGTATAATCAGCAAAGGTTAAACTGAGTGATTATTGTCAATTTAATACTATTTAAAAAGAACAGGAGGACACATGATAGGCTCCATGTTATAAAACTTTAATCAGGCACAAGCGCTTTCACATCTGGTTCTTCAGGTGCATAAAAACAAACTGAAACCAGTCATACTTTTAAACAGTGCTGAATGCATCACATGACAACAATTCATCACATGACTATATTAGGGTTGCCACCCCTCTGTTTTTTTTCCGGACTATCCAGAAATCAAACTGATTCTCCGGTAGTCCGTAAACACTGTACAAACTCCGGTATTCTGTTTCAAACAGGAAACAGACTATCAGAGTTTGTAAATCGGCTGATTTACTATGCTTTTTTTTACAGAAAAGCATAGTAAATCAGCCGAAAGCAGGCAGCAGGAACAGAAAAAGAGGGTGTTCCTTACATAGTGATGTCATCGTGACATCACAAAATGGGCGGAATGTAGGCAGGGAGGGGGTGGGATGGGCAGTGTTACTGGTTTTAGCCATGATGAAAGGTGGCAACCCTAGACTGTATACATTCTATTACTATAAAATATTAAAGATGTATAGTAACCACAAAATAACTAAATGTTCGAAGAAAATCCTAAAATGTATATTTTTTATATACTTTGTGCAATATAAACACACATTATTAAAATACATATTGTTAAAAAACAGCTAGTTTACCTACGTAGAGGTCTGGCCTTTAACTTTGGTCTCAGTGGTATTTGTTCATTGAGACCATGTCCCACATTAGCTCTGAATAAAACTATCCATCAAGCTTCCAGTTCCTCTGTTTTGTTGCATGTGTCCCTCCCCTTAAACTCACAAAACTCCTAGCAATGGCCATAAACTTAAATTTATGTTGACTATTAGTATTCATAACATGTTTGGCCAGGGCATTACTTCTGCTTTGTTTACCTATGTGATAAATGTGTTCTCTAATTCTCTCCTTAAGTGTGTGGTCTCTTTTCCCAATATAACATTTCTTACATATTACACAGTGGGCAAGATACACTATGTGCTGTGTATCGCATGTAGCTTGTACTTTAAATTTATATAGCCGGTCCTGATCTGGATGCAAAAATTCATTGCTTATATCTATATACCTACAATATGAACATTTGCCACAAGGCTTAGTTCCCATTCCACCCATAGGTGTTTTCTTTTCTCTGGATGCACATAAACGTCTTTTCAAGGACTTTTGATTTCTAAACAAAAATTTAGGTTCATTCTCTATCCATTTTGTGACCATCTTATCAGTGGTCAGTATCCACCAATGTTTATGTATAATGTTCATATAAGGCCCAACATCACTAGAAAAGCTTAATGGCACTTTTAACTTATGCATGTCACCATTGGTCTCTTTTTCATCAGACCATCTGTCCACATAATAAGGTCTAGCCTTAGTATGCAGCAAGTTAACTACTTCTTGTATCTGTTTCTGTATATCTCTCTCCCCATAACCTCTGGCCAGTAATTCATTCCATGTATTATTCAATTGTTGACGGAAATCTGCATCCCTCATGTTCAACCTAGACGTGCTGAAAACCTGATTCCTAATGACATTGTCAAACACATAGGTAGGGTGCATGCTTCCTCTATTTAAAAGATGGTTAACATGACATTCCTTCCTGTACAAGCATGTATATATGCTCCCTTTTTCAATATTTACTTGAACATCCAAAAAGTTTTTTCTCTCATATGAAACAACAGATGTAAACTTTAAAAAAGTGGTGGCTGCATTCAAGTACATAATAAATTCCCAGAACTCCTCTTCTGCACCAGCCCATAAAATAAAAAGATCATCTACAAATCTGCGAAAAAAAAAACATTGTTTTGATATGGGTCACTCAGCAAATACTCATGTTCCCATACAACCATGACAGCATTGGCATAGCTATTGGCACAAGAGGTGCCCATAGCTGCGCCATTATGCTGACAGTATAGGTCATCACCAAACAGAAAAACATTATTTTGTAAGATAATGCTCAGTAAATTCCTAATTAATATAATTTTACTTTCAGAGAAATCAGAATACAGTTCTGTAAACCTAGTTAAACTTTCCAACCCAATCATATTAGGTATAACTGTAAAAAGAGAGACCACATCAAGTGTTGCCATAAGAAAACCTTTAGTGGGGTTGTTATTGTTGAAAATATGGAGATCTCTCAAAAACTGTTCTGTGTCTCTTAACACATGCTCTCTACTATTTAAAAGTGGTCTCAAACTCTTTTCAATAAAAATGCATGCTGGCTCAGTGCACCAGTTTCTATCAGACACTATAGGCCTCATGAGTGGTTCAATAGTGCTCTTGTGTAGTTTAGGCAAACCTTGAATAATGGGTGTAGTGGGTGAGGTAACCATAAAATAATATAATAGACTATTGCCTATCATGCCATTTGAAAACATTTCTTTTAGTTGCTTATGCACTTTTTCTATGAACAGCTTAACCCTGGCAGAAGGCAATTTCTCATAAAAAACATCTTCCTTCAGCATGTGTAGCATAATGGAGTCATATTTACTTTTATCCATAATAACTATAGGCCCTCCCTTGCCGGCAGGCCTAATTACTATTGTGTCATTCTTCTGTAAAGCTTCATGCTCTAATCTTGTTAAGTTATAAGACTTTTGCCCCTTATAATGTTTTTGCCTATTATAGTCATTCAATTTGTGTACATCCTCTATGCACATTTTTTCAATAACATTGGGCCAGATTCAGGAAGCCTCCGTGTAAGAGTTATAACTCTTACACGGAGGCTGCAGTGAAATTGTGTGATGTCAGCATGTCATGCATATGCATGAGGTGCATAAGGCATGCTGAATCACACTAGTAACTCTTACACGGTCCGTGTAAGAGAGTAGGGGGCGTGTCTGTAGGCTAAGCCCTGCAAGCGGACACGCCCCCGGAAGACTAGAATGGCTGAAAGTAAACAGCCACGCACTACACAACACATGCCCCGATAGACCATCACTGTATAAAGTGAAGAGATGTAATAAAATTTAATTAAAACCTTTTTTTTTTTTAAAACCCCGTAAATGTTTGCTACTGTGTGTGCGGGTGTGCTACTAGCGCAATCACAGTTAGCAATCAGTGGAAAAGGATATAAGAACTAAATATGCAAAGTAAGCCAAGAAGTAATAGCTTAGCGGTAGAGTTGCCGGCCTAAGAGTAGGCAGGCAGGGTTCGAGCCCCCACAACAACCTTTTTTTTTTTGTAAATAAGCACTAAAAAGCCCCCTGACAGTATTGTACACATGTAAATGTATTCCTTTTGTAAAATGGAATGAAACGGAGCATATATTCTGAAGTAACACAATAACAAAAATAGTCAGAAATGTACTGATAGGTAAGCTGCTGTGAGACGGAGTGCCTGTAGCTGAGTAGTGTTTAAAAAGCTGTAAACTGCGTGCCTGTTGCTAGGCATTGGTTTAACAGAGTGAAACTGTTTGCAACTAGCTGTGCTTAGCTGAACATGTGTGTCACTAGCCAATTAAGGTTTATCCCAGCGCACACCGTTTGGCGCGCGCCCCAAGCTAACTGCCAGTGCGCATCGTTAGCTCAGCAAGCAGCGCAGACCTGGTTTTAAGTGCTTAAAAGTGCCTTTATGGCACTTTGATTGACAGGTCCTGTACTCAGTTTGAAGGTTTGCTAAGAAAAATAAATTCCCACTGTCAGTCTCGAACCCAGGACCTTGGTAACATTAGTCTGTATGACCTACCACTAAGCCATGCCTGCTTTACAAGAACACAGTGCTAAAATAAATATAACATGTAATAGTAGGAATCAGTATAAAGGCAATATAGGAGATGTACTATCCAAAGCATGTCAGGTAGAGTTTTAATGGCCAAATTACTGGATTCCCATACTAGTTCAGTGTGAACAGAAACAGCCCTGCTACCTGTTAGCTTGTACATAATAATGTAAGGTAATGTACATATGTGAAGGTATGTATATCTACACATACATTTATATAAATATATATTAATACATATGAAATATAGTTGTAGGTCTCAGTAGCCATACACACTCACTACAGGAAATAGTGAAGATATATGCAGCAACCAGAATCTGCAACACAGCCTGGCTCCTGTGAGACCTACTAAGCCCTTTAACTGCTTAAAGGTGCCTCCAGCACTTTGATTGATAGGCCCTATACTCAACTCAAAAGCAGAATATGAGCATACTAGTAGGCCCTACCACAAGACCATTGTAACACTAGTCTGTATGACCTACCACTAAGCCATGACTTTCATACAGGAATATAGTGCTAAATAAGTGGAACACGTAATAGTATGAATGAAGATAAAGGCAATATAGTATGTCTACTACCCAAAGCATGTCATGCAGACTTTTATAGTCCCAATTACTGGGTTCCCATACTAGTGTAGTGTTAACAGAAACAGCCCTGCTAATTGTTAATTGTTAGCTTGTACCCAATAATGTCAACTAATGTACATATATGAAAGTATGTATATGTACACAGATATATATATATATATATATATATATTTATATAGCAATACATATGACATATAGTTGTAGGTGTCAGTATGCATACACACTCACTATAGGGAACAGGCAAGATAAATGCAGCAACCTGAATCTACAACACAGCATGAAGCATGGTAGATGCACTAACCTTCACACTCACAAAACACTGTCAACAGCATACCAGCACGGTCCACGCCCTACAATCTGAAAGGGCAACGCCTATCTCACATACCCTTTTATAGCAGTGTCCTGAAATCACAGTGAGACATGCAATCAGTACACACCCAGCTGCATGCAATTAGCAAATGCTGCCTTACAATTGGTGCAGAGGCCATCACATGGACCTATGCAGATACCTACAAAAGCAATGAGTACCCACACTACACTCATGCAATACATTCATTGCACAAAACTGACAGAGAAAGAGAGAGAGAGAGACAGAGAGAGAACAAAACAGAACAAAACAGAAATAAAGACAGCCAGCAGCAAAACCAGCAGCAGCAGCAGCAAACTTCAAGCAGCACCAGTGACACACCAACAGCTGCCACAAACAAAGGTAATGCAAAGTAGCAGGTTAATCCTGTGTATACCGTGGCACCTCCAAATGTATCATACTTCACTATCTATAGGTATGTCCATGAGATAGGTTGTGTGTACATAGTCATGAAATATAAACATATGTAATATTGTTGTACATGTGGGCCATAACTAACACTTCCATAGCTTAGAACACAAGGCCAGTTGTGCATATGATGCAGTAGTTCCCAGGGTCAGTAGAGGTTCCTCCTCATTGGTGTGGGACCACTGTGTATGTATGGCACTGTTCAGGTACATATCCTGTAGTATGGCCAGGGATTAATATCAGTCTGTCATGTCCTCCAGGGGTGAATGTAGCACACATCCAGGGATACCATTTCGTAACAGTGATGATATGTGTTCTGCAATGATGAGGGTGGCTCTCACCTGGACATGTGAGAGGATAGGGAGGTTACAGTCATCTGGGATAACTAATAACACGTGTGTAGGACAATGGGGGGGGGTACCTGCACCTAAACTGTCTGCAACAATGTTGGCAATATCTGTGCATTTGGTGAATGTGAAGCATCTTAACACTGCAGACAACAGATGCCTTCCCGTCATGTGAATCTGCCCTGTGCTGCAGTAGCCTCCTACTATTGTCATACAATATGCCTGTATCTGTAGTCCACTGGACAGGATTAATAAGTGGTGTGCAGTTGTTCTGGGTTAGATAACTGTGTGCACAGTACATGCAGTATGTGGGATGTCTGTGGTACGCATATGCAAAGGTGCTGGCGGTGTGTGTTGTGGCTTCCACTGGCCCAGTGGGCTGCATGGATAGCATCACTGTCATAACTACTGAATAACTGTGTAATAACATGCATACATAGCAAGGTAGTGTACTGTGCTTGTGGTGTTGTTCAGATATGTATATCCAGGCTGAGTAATGTGTGTCCACATCACAGGGTTGGATGGCAGCACACATCCAGTATGTATGGATGAACACCCAGAATGTGTCAGACGTGTCACCTGTGCAGAAGTATCTGGCCATTACCTGTGCATCCCCACAACACACACACATGCAACATATGGCAGATGTACTATAGCAGTACACACATGTTCATAGGTTCATACTAGGCTATCTGCCCGAGGGCATTTACAAGCCTAGCCCCTCGCTTTGTGGCTTACGCCACCCCTTTAGTATGGGGAACCATACCCATTATTTTGCTGTGCCTCTGTCGAGCAGTGACACGGAGGTAATCCCTGGGGTATATCTGCGATCTCCCATCCATTGGTCAAGATTTCTCTTGAACAAGGCTAGCGAGGTGCTCTGCCTCACATATACCGTGATTTTGTTCCACAGCATAGGCAGTCTTTGGGTGATGAATCTATCCCTACAGCATGTCCTATTAATAGCCGTGTCGAGGTTTAAGTCTCCCGCCCTTGTGGCTCTGATGGATCTAGGTTTTTTAGGTGAAGCATATTCATCAAATCTGGGTTTGACATGGCCTTGTATGTTGGGCAAAGGTCACCTCTGAGCAAGCGGTAAGCGACTGAATAGAACATACATGGACATGCTGGAGGGGCAAATTCCTAACTGAGAGGCTCCCTTCACTCTGTAATGAGCTCGAACAGTTGAGAATGAACAGTTCATAGGTTCATACTAGGCATTGGTAAGCCTAGTAGAATGTGTTTGTCTTTTGCCACCCAATCACATCTTATGCTGCTATGCCCTTGTCCGACTTTAGTATACTTTGCCTCTGTCTAACAGTGACATAGAAGTGATACCTGGGGTACAACTACGATCTCCATCCACTCATCCAGATTCCTATGGAAGAGAGTCAATGAGGGACTCTGCCTAACCAGTAGTGTGAGCTCATTACAGAGTGAAGGGAGCCTCTCGGTTAGGAATATGCCCCTCCAGCATGTCCATGTATGTCAGTGCTGAGGTCCAGCTCTCCTGAGCATGTGGCTGTATGGGACTCTGATTGCCTGAGGTGCATCACGTTCATTACTGCTAGGTAGGACATGGCTGTATATGGCATGCACAGATTGCCTCTGAACAGGCAGTATGCCACTGAGTCCAGCTGGATTCACTTTACCTGGGCAGCATATGACATCTGTGTGAGCCATTGCATCCCCTTGATGATGTACTGTTGTCCTGTACCAGTTGCTGCAGGTGTCTGGTTAGGTACATCCCAAAAGGTGCATTGTACGCAATTATAGTCCTGATGATGGATGAGTACAGAGGCACAATGACCTCCCCTGCCATACATGTGAATCAGTCATGATTAGCTGGGCTATATAACATGTCTGTCAATCCACGTTGGCCATGTGGTAGACAAATGACAGACCGCTACCATGTTTCTTCCCCAGGTCCCCAACTATGTCTTCTGTACTCAATGGCCTAACACCTATGTTGTACTGTGCCACCAATGTCGAGGCGTGGGAATCTGCATTGAATACTGATACTCCCTCCCTTGTTCAAGTGTTGTGGCCGACAAGAATGGTAACAGCTATAACGTGGTAGTACTGGTGTGCTCCTGTGAAACCTGAAACAGGTTCATGTTACTGCACAGATATCGATGTCCAGAATGCTAGGTAGGGTTTTGGGTGCGTGCATCCTTGGGTCTAGACGTCCAGTGTTGAGTAGCATCACTCTTACTTCCTCATCCTTTGTGATACAAATGGATGTGGGTTTGCCTTATGAGCCTTGCCTAATACAGGCACTATGGGTGTAGCAGGAGGCTCCGCCAAATGTCAATAGGACTGTGGTGACAGGTGCAAGCTGTCCCTAGCAAAACATACCACCCCAAGATGGCAGGCATTGGCACACATGTGAATGACACCAGTATGTCATTCAATTGTTGGAAGGGATCATCGTGCCTTGATATTGTGGCATTGTTCTAGGTGAGGGTAGGATGCTACTCAAGGTCAGGGTCAAACTGTCTCGGCCACGTGCTCAGAGAGCTCTGTAATGTCTCATGTCATGTAGTCCAGGGAGGAATGTGTCAGGCCATTCACAGCAGCATGGACATTGACTGAGTCATACCTGTACCTGCCTTGGGGTTACCTGACTGTTTGTGTTATGTGGCAGTTCATAGTGCCTGACAGGCTGCACACCGTGACCCTCACCTCGTTAAGCCTGGTGAACGTGATGTGAGTGTGCCTGATGATAGAGGCACCTAGTACAGGTGTATGAGGTGTGTTGTTAACTGTTAATGGCTGTGAGTGTTCAGCACATTGGCTTTGTGTGATATGTGTTGCACATGTTCGCTTATGTGGTAGTGGTTGCCTGGATGTCTGCTTAGGAGGTCTCTGCTGCATAGGCAGAGCTGTGGTCTGAGCCTACAAGTATGATCATGTGTGATCATGTGTTAGGTCCGCTGTTGTGGTAGGTCTACATGAGACTGGAAGTGTAGTGAGTGATCCCCTTTGCCACGTGACTGGTTATGGCGGTATTGACTAGACAGAGCCTAGCCTCCAGTCTGGTATATGGTTGCATCACTCACATGAGTTTGAATTTGTTGTTAGGAGGAGGGTTGTCTGTGTACATGCATCTGTTCTAACATTGTCTCTGGAGTACCACACTCACCAGCTGGACTGAGGAGGAACTGACAACTGACCTCTGGACATGCTAGAATACTATTGTGAACTCTGTAATCACTAATGATTGAAAACAAGGTCCAGTGGGGAGTGAGGGTGTACTGACATTACCTACAACTGCTGACTGATATAAAAGCGCCAGTGAGCAAATGCCAGGTAACCTAAGTGCAATGTGTCACAATGAAGTAAATGCAACAATGACAAGCAGTCACTTGCTGTCATGTGTAACATGGAAGTACGTACAGTAAGCAATGCAGATAACAGTAGTGAGTCACAGATGTGTTGCAAAGATGTGTACTATGTGGATGTAGCATACCAGTGAAATAACAAGCTAACAGATAACAAGCATATAAACAAAGGTAGATGCAGGAGGCCTGGATGTAGTGTTTGCTACAACAAACAAGGTGTAGCAATGTCAGTAAGATACAGTTCAGATATGCAGGCACTATAAACCTGAAACCAGATGTCCCCAGCTATGAATGGCAGAGTACAGCCTATTGTCACACATGGGTGCAGACCACAAACCTCGTTAATGTTAAATAACTGGCCTGAAGGCCAACTGCCCATACCAGAAGTAATACACTTGTACACTGGGCCCACAATCAGCAGTTCCCAACTTCAATGGATGAAAGATATGTGTCCTGCCACCACAGTGCTTGCCACCAACCTCCCTAATGTAAAACAACTGGTCTGAAGGCCAAGTACTTAGTACAAATGACATAGAATGATAGCTACACTGTAATCAGGTTTTAACCAATCAGTAATAAGTAGAAGTTAACACTACCTGTATAGAATGTGTACCATGTATTGTTGAGATACTATGCTGATAACCTGTTTGTGTACCTTTCCAGATAGACATGGCACCTAAATGGAATCCTGCCTACTCTGCTGCAGAGGATGACGTGATCCACCAGAGCCTGGTGCGTGACTATGCCATCCTGTTCTCACGCACCACCCAGAATCAGCAGGAGAGGTCTGCACTGTGGCAAAACCTTGTTAGCAGGATAAATGATGTTGGCATGCATGATAGGACATATGAGCAGGTGAGACATCACTGCAGTGATTTGATAAGAAATGTCCGCCAGCGTGCTGCAGATATCCGCAGGCAACAGGCTGCCACAGGTGGGGGGGTGGCCACACATCCCCCCCTCACCAGACAGGAGGGGCTACTGCTAAGTGTTGTGGATCCAGCCCCAGAACAACAGCAACCATCATGCATCCTGATGGAGGTTGGATCCACACAGCAGCAAGACAGCGAGCGTGCAGGTAAGATGCCATATTCATTTATTGTTATTACTTTTACATTTGTTGACCCAGATAGTCTAGCTGGATATAAGTTCATTTTCAGTAGAGGCCTGTGGAGAAAAGCTCCACACATAACGTAATAAAGGCAAACAGACAAGTTGTCATTACAGACAGCCAACATAATAGAATTGTACACCAGCCTGTTAATTAAATCAACATACATGTAAGGAAGTCAAACAGTTTAGAGTCATACACAATGTACCGTTGGTTTCAAAGCAATCCTACCTAAAGCATAATGGTTATGCAATAAGGCAAAAGCCATATACATAATAGTTAGGGCTCAGAAGGGTAGAGAAGTAGAAGGAGTATGACAGATACAATGATATGGAAGAGGCAGGAGTCAAGAAGGGAAGTGTGGAAAAGAAGGAAGACAGTCAAGAGGAGGTGGGAGGGATGGGAGAAGTAGGTCAGAGCATAGAAGGACATCAAGGTGAAAGAAACAGGGTAGAAGCTAGTTTCTATGCACAATGAGGGGTTAAAGGTGAAGAGAGGGTAGGGAGAGGGACGTTAGCCTGGACTCCAAGAAGAACAAAGCCAGTGGGTTTGGAAGTACAGTTTGAGTTGACGTTTGAAGAGAGGTAAGGGTGAGATTAGAGTTAACTCCTGGTATGTACATATGACTGTTCTGTACGCTGTTACTTCATGCACGCATAAGGTGTGCATGTGGTATGTATCTGTCATCATGATATATATACAGACATGATGTGCAGCTGATGTGTATAAGGGAACTAGTGTACTACTGTACTGTATCATGTGCAAAATAAATGGCACACATGTGCCCACTGACATTACTCTCTTCACACTTCCAGGTCCCTCCCATGTAGCAATGAGGCAGGCCATACATGCTGGTGAGTCTTTTAAAATTATCTGTAAAACAATTTATAAAACTAGGAAGAGTAGTGTAACTCTGTAGTAGACATGCTGGTGACTGTGTTCACAATAACTGTAATTGACAGGTAGTAAATTGAGTAGTGTTACACGGTACTGATGTGTGTGTTTACTGTGGGGTGTGCATGTGTGCAAGTGTGCCTGTGCCCAAGTGTGCATGTGTGTTAGTGTCCATGAGTGCATGTGTCCATTTCTGAATGTGTGCATTAGTATTGAAGTGCATCTCTTTCAAATATGTATTGAGACTGTAATCTGTGTTCCATGTTTTCCTCCCGTAGGTTCTGGTGCTGCTCTGGTGACCTGCAGCAGGGAACCTGAATCTTGTGCCCCAGGTACTGATGATGATGAAATGTCTGTAATGGTGCAGGAAGGTGTGTCTGGGTCCGCCATTGGTCAGCCAATTGACAGTACACAGCTTTCAACCCCGTCAATGCGCACAGTCATCCTGCCGTTACATCCTTTGTCACCATTGTCCCTAGGTGATGGACAGTCAGCAGTGGGCATAGATCAGGGTAATGTGGTACCTGTGGTACATGCATCCTCACAAGGCAGCCATGTGCAGAGGCCTCCAATGGTACCACGCAGACAGTCGCCCATGGGTTCTCGTGGGGCATCCGTGGCCGTACTGCCTCTGGCCGACGTGCCCAAGGAGGTATGTCAACCTCCACTATGTTTAGAACTGTCATGCAGGCACAGGCACATATGGAAAGGTACACCAGACAGGGTCTGAGGGAGCTGAGAGCATGTCGCATAGCCATGACAGACGGCATGCATGATGTTGCGAATGCTATCCGTAACTTCACAGATGTCATTGACAGACGTTGTGGGGGCATAGAACAGCTGCTCCACAACCAGATGTCCATGGGCCAGGGCGATGGTGTGCATTTGCGACGTCGACGTGGCCGTATGCCAGCAAGAGCACCAGCTGGCAGTGGCCATGGCGACAACAGGCCCACTCGCGCGCCTCAAGTGCCAGCACCAGCCCCAGCAATGCTGGGTCTGTGCTGTCATCCAGACGCCCCAGGAGACCACGTGCACGTGGCTCTGGACAGTCGCAACAGGGAACTGTATCCAGTCAACACACCCCTGCTTCCGATGACAGTACCCAGTCTGGGTTAGTACCGGATACGGCCCGTAGCACCCCTGCCAGGCACAGGTACCGTGTCCATTCCCACAGACACTGATCTGGATGACCTGACAGGTGCAGTCTGTGGCTGTCCACAAAACCCTGTACATGGCAGCCATTATGTGGGACTGTGTGCGTGCTTACACACATGCAGAAACCTGGAAACCTAACACCTAGGGCAAACACATACACACACACACTGCACCAACAACTTTCCACCCTGTACTGCTGCCCCTCACAAACACACATACACACACATGTCAATTGGTGTTACCAGTGGCCGGCTTGGGCATACCTAACCCACACCCTGTGCATATGATGACACTGTGCCACCTCCTGCATACTACAACATCGGTGCAGGTAAAGGTAAACACGTTGCTGATGCACAGGGTGACTACATAGATGTGTATAAGTATTAACATGTTGGTAACTGTTGACTGTTGCAGTATAAATGTGTGTATATCCCAGCAGTCCTGCTGCAGTAACTGTATGAATGTCCTCAATTGTTATCTGCACCCATACTACTTAACAAAGTGTACCAGCTGCACACCATCACATGCTAACATTGACTATGGCAATGCGCATCTTGTGCTGTTATGTAGATTCAGCTACATGTATCTGTTCTGTCACACATGCATCTATACACACCCTGCTACCCACACAGATGCACACACTCACCTGCCATTCCCATTATTTATCACCCTACATGAGTAGCTGTTGATACATGACATGTACACATTTCAGAAGTGCACTATGTTGTTTACTACTGACATCCCCTTCTCTACCTGTACTCACAGGGTTCAGGCAACCTCATTAGTTGGAAGATGTAATGTGCATCAGGTACTGTAGTACCCTGATTGCCACAGCAAACATGTTTCCCATATGGAAATGCACACACAGACACATCCCACATCCACACACTTGCCACATTCAGGCTTCAGAACACTATCTAGGTATATTCGGGTACATGTGCGTGTTACAGTAGCATGTAACACTATACTGAGTACTGGCAGTTACTTGTCTGTTGTCATGTTGTCTGTATAGAATAAAAGAATTGTTTGATTATCCTACTCCGTTTTGTGGACATTACTTGAAGAAGTGTTACCTTACATGTGTTATCAGTACCACCACCTTCTGTTTTGTAGTTTTGTTTGTATAGGGTGCTATCAACATCACTGCTTGTTAAGGGTAATGACCACCCTGCAGTGCATAGCCCCATGTGGCAAAAGCCACATCCCACCCCATCATTGTGCACACACACTAACCCCACCAACAGTAAAACACATACTTTCCATTTGCAAGATTCAAACCCATACCTAACTGTGCAATGACAGTAGAAACAGACACATTAGCAGAGTGTGCTATTTGCAGTAGTTGGAGAAATCCTTACTAATGCTGTACTTAGAGGGTGCTGACATCATCTGTGTGTAGGAGGAGGGATGTGCACCCTGTAGTGTGTTCTCCCAGTTGGCAAAAGGCAGTTAACCCTCCCAGCATAGTGCACACACATAAACCACACTCATACTAACGCACATACATTCCCTTTGCAGGATTCAAACCCCTACCTAACTACGTTATGACACTGAAGAAAGACGCATTAGCAGAGCGCTATGCAAATTATTTGAGGACTTTACTACAGGTGATATAGTTATACAGTCCTGACATCATCACTGTTTCAAAGGGGATCTGCATCCTGTACCATACTGTCACGGTTGCTAATAGGGACATTTCCCACACACACACATCGATGTGTTGGTGGTTTGCATATGTGGGGATCCAGAACTCCAGTGTGATTAGTATATGGTTTGATTGCAACAATGAGGATATACTCCCAGTGGTGAGCAGTTTGTACTCATGTTTGTAAAGATCAGCTCTACTATATCTGCCCCTCTTGTGGGAAGGTTGGTTACCTGTTCCATAGCCAAAGAATGTCCGATCAATGGGAACCTTAGAGCTTGGGTATTGTGGCTTGTGTAATGTTCACAGTCTATGTTTGGGTAGCTGGCATCACCCAGTATGATGGTGTTTGCAGAGTAATCTAAACTCTCCTGTGTCAGCATGAAGGCTGTGTGGGAGACCTGAGTTTGAGAGGGTGCTGTAAGAGCTCCTCTGTGTCTCTTTCCATGTGGTCCAGGGAGGTGCGTCCCAACAGGTAGCTGACTGTGACCCTCCCTTGCTCTGTCTGGAGGCGCACGTCTGTCAACAGCTCATGTCAAGCAAGTGCACACCCTCATAAATGATGTGGAAACCTTCAAAGGCCCAAGGCCTGTTGAAAATATGGACCAGACTGCAGATACCTGTATAGAGTCATTCTGTGGACACATTCAGGAATGCATGGATCATGAAGCCACATATGAAAGCATGACCCAATTCTCCAAAGTCAGATGTCCTGGGCGCCGGACACCAGCCGTAAACACACTATACAATAGAAGGATGGCGCCACTACATGATACAACAACCTCCCAAAATGTGAAGGTACCACTGATGAGTATTGGATGACAACTACAGGCACCCATATGATTGTCTAAGGCCATCTTTGAGAGAGGATTCCACAAGCCACTGAGGATAATCACAAGGCTGCCTGTAGTTATGTTAGTAACCTGAGTGGTACTACCCAGATATGCTCAGAGGTAATACAATATGTCACACAAAATATAAAACACACAGACATTGCCATCATCCTAGTGGACAGGTTCAATGCTGCCTTCTCTCCCCACCACACCAAAAGGGAACATATGTCTCGCAGCACAGTGCTTCCCCCCCTGACATCACAGATGCTCAGATAAGAGATGCCCTTCCCAAAGCAATAAACACTGCATCAATGGGACCAGACAGTGTCCCAGGCTGTGTCCTACATGAACCACAAGAAGAGCTACACCCAGACATAACACCACTGTTCAATCCCAGCCTTAATACACGATATGTGGCCAGAGAGTGGCATACAGCAACAGTGGTCCCTCAACATGCAGGTGGTGCTGTCAAGGATCCTGGACACTACTCGCCCCATATGTCTGACTAGCTTTGTCTGCAAAGCTATAGCAAGGATCATCATGAACCTCACATATCTAGATATTGTGGACCTACAGACATGTCACCATACACAGTTTGGCTTTGTCAATGGCAAATCCTGCCTATCAAACCTGTTTGCTTTGTTTGAAACAGTCACCAAGGCCACTGTCAAGGGGTAGGAGGTCCACACAGCCTACCTGGACCTTGCATAAGCCTTGGATACAGTACCCCACTTGTGCATTCTAGGGAAGCTCACCAGTGTACATAATAACCCCTATGTCACTATGGGTATTGCACAGTGGCTCAAGGGCAGAACACACATGGTAGAATTGCTGGAGCCATGTCAGCCTCCAACCTGGTACAAGTGGTGTCCCACAAGGCACAGCCCTAGGAGCTGTCATGTTCATTATATATTTGTCATAGGTACAGGCCATCATGGAAGTACTGTGGCTCAGCAAGTCGCAGGTGACTGCAGACCGAACACCATAATCAACTCAACAGCTAACACACGCATCCTCCAAATGGGACTCTTGCAAACACACGACTTGTGCCACAGCCATGGCCTCAACGTGAATGACAGAAAGAGTATAGTCATCCCCTTTGTCAAACACTAAGTGACCACAATGTACCACATATGTGTTAATCCAGTAAGTGCAGACCAAGGAATTATGGACCTTGGGGTACGAGGTTGATAGCATTCTACCATTTGACAACAACATGGACAAAGTGGTTAGGTAAGCATGTTATATGGGCCACATCATCATGGGATCCACATGTAGGCCAGGGGAGGACATTGTGCCCTTTACTCATCCCTCATCATGCCCATAATTGACTATGATGAACCTGTCGGCATGCACCTTACCAGACACCTGCAGCAACTGGGGCTACCACATATGTATCTCAACAAGGGGATCAAAGTGCTCAAACAGATGCCACATACTGACTGGTTAAAGTAGCAGCAGCTCTACTCAGTGACATACTGCCTCTTCATAGGCAATCTGTGCCTGACATAGAAGGCCAGGTCATACCCTCACGTAATGGCCATGCTGCATCTCAGAATATCCAGATCCCACCAGGATACACGCTGGAAATACTTGAACCTCAGGAGTGATATACATAGGACATGGTGGAGGGGCACATTCACAACTCAGAGGCTCCCTTCATTCCTGATTATTATCCCAATAGAGGTTAGGCAGACTGACTCAGTGACTATCTTCAAGAGCGATATTAATGACTGGATGTGACATTGTAGGGTTACCCTGGGTATCACTTATGTGTCACTGTGAGAAAGAGGCACAGTATACTAACCTTGGAAAAGGGCATAGCAAGACAGATTCACAATGCATGTTGAAAGGCACGCACATTCTGGCTAGGTGGATACATGCCCTGGGCAGATATCCCTGTACGAACCTATGGACCTATGTCTGTTTTTCACCATTGGCCCTATGTGCTGTGAATCACCAATGTAATCTCAATACTCTGGTACCATGTGCAAAGGTCAGTTGTCAGTCACCTCTATGGTACAGTTGTGGAATATGTGTGTCATGTAGTAATGTCACAGCTGCCACATGTACACAGTCAACCCTATCCCTACCCATTGATGTACATCACATGTATGAGATGGAAACACATGGCCAAACTGTAACAACAACATACAAGTCAGTCAGATGCATGGACACATGACTCAGTCATTGTCCATGCCACCACAGCTGATGTGGGATGTCGCTCACTGGGATACGTGATAGGGAACATGGAAGGGATCACTGAGCAAGTGACACAGGCTGGTAGACCCCTGACCTTGGTTGGCATCAGACCCTCACCAGGGATTCCGACAAATTAATGAATGCTAATGAATAAGTGTAGCTACAACACCCTAGCTGAATGGTTCTTAGCATGCAGTCACTGCATTGCTATGGAATACTGTCTTACCACTCCCACAACAGGTGAGAACATGCAGCTCCTGTACATTAACAACATGTAGACTTTATGCCCCAGACCAGGTGTGCATCCCTCACTACTAGGCTGATAGCATCTACATCTCACACTGTATATACACATCCCACATGCAGCATCTGCACAGAAGACCACGGTCATAATGTTACCCTGTGCAAATACCATGTATTCACATGTGGCAGGCATCACACATGGTAACTATTGAAAGTCACAGGTACATATGTGTATTTGGCACACACATACAGCATGTGTTCATTGCCATAACCGGTGTAATCAATGTCATGCATTATTGTGAGGGACAACCCACACACATGGGCATTCTGTGTGTGCACAACACACATGGCATGTCTGTAATCAAAAGCCATACATAATTGTGATATCGTTTAGAAAGGGGTATGTGCATCCTGTAGTGTGCTTTCACAGTTGCCAAAAGGGATATATGAACCATACACACTTACCCCCCTTCACACCTGCTGGATTCAAACCCCTACCTAGCTATGTTAAGACACTACAGACGGACGCATTAGCACAGCGAGCTATTCGCATTATTGGGGGATTTTTTTTCCCCTGATATACTTATAGGGTGCTGACATCATCAGAGTCTAGAAAGTTGTGGTGTGTTTTCCCAGTTGCCAAAAGGGATGTTTCTTTCATACACACTTGCACACACACTTGCCACATGCTGGATTCAAACACCTACCTAACTATGTTATGACACTACAGACGGACGCATTAGCATGGCGCGCTATTTGGATTACTGAGAGAATCCTTTTCTCCAATATACTTATAGGGTGCTGACATCATCAGAGTCTAGAAAGTGGAAAGATCATCCTGTGGTGTGTTTTCCCAGTTGCCAAACGGGATGTTTGTTTCATACACACACTTACCCCCTTCGCACACACTTGCCACCTGTTGGATTCAAACCCCAACCTAACTATGTTATGACACTAGAGACGGACGCATTAGCACGGCGCGCTATTTGGATTACTTAGAGAATCCTTTTCTCCAATATACTTATAGGGTGCTGACATCATCAGAGTCTAGAAAGTGGAATGATCATCCTGTGGTGTGTTTTCCCAGTTGCCAAAAGGGATGTTTCTTTCATACACACTTACACACACATTTATTCACACACACTTGCCACCTGCTGGATTCAAACCCCTACCTAACTATGTTATGACACTAGAGACGGACGCATTAGCGCGGCGCGCTATTCGGATTACTGAGAGAATCCTTTTCTCCAATATACTTATAGGGTGCTGACATCATCAGAGTCTAGAAAGTGGAATGATCATCCTGTGGTGTGTTTTCCCAGTTGCCAAAAGGGATGTTTCTTTCATACACACTTACCCCCCTTCACACACACTTGCCACCTGCTGGATTTAAATCCCTACCTAATTATGTTATGACACTAGAGACGGACGCATTAGCACGGCGCGCTATTCGGATTACTGAGAGAATCCTTTTCTCCAATATACTTATAGGGTGCTTACATGATCAGTGTCTAGAAAGGGGGATGAGCATCCTCTGGTGTGTTTTCACATTTGCTAGGGGTAACATTTGGACCAAGTGTGTGAGCATGCTCAGTTCAGCCTTCCCGTGGCATGTTGTGTGAAAGATGTCTCATTTATCTAAGTGTGTGAGCATGCCCAGTGTGGGCTTTACATATGTTGAACTCTGCAGCCCATCACATTTGTGGATGAGTGTGACCTTCAACAAATACCTGAAGTTTATGGTTGTGTGTTCTGTGCCATGTTGTGTATTTACTGTCCGAATGCTTTTTGTGTGAACAAAACAGGGAGTATACTGTGCCTGCAGGTTTTGCATGGGATACTTTGCACACAATTGTCAACATCCGTTCATACTGACCTAACACTGTAGCACTGTCTAGTGTAGTGTTTCAGTACTTTCACTGTGGTGGTCAGTATCCTGGGCTTTAGTCCTATCACTGCTTTACATTTCCATAGTGTGCACAACAGCCTGGTTAGGGTCCAGTTGTGCACATCTGCACAAAGGCAGTGCCTCTACAGACCCTGTTAATTGCTGCCCCATAAGCTTAACAAGTGTAGTCTGCAAATCTATGGAGAGGATCATAATTGAGCTCATAAACAAAGATATAGGGGACATGCAGACATTGTACCCATCCCATTTTGGCTTGGTCAGGGGCAGATCATGCCTTTTGTACTGGGTTGACATCTTCAAATTGGTCACTTAGGCCATTGTTGGGGAAAGGCAGTCCATACAGCCTACCTTGGCCTTGCAAACACTTTCAACACAATACCCCACTCAGGTATTGTGGAAAACCCTAACAACTGAAATGTAAACCCATATGTCACAAGATGGGTTGCAAACTGGCTTAAGGACGGGACTCACAGGGTTAGAGTTGCTGGCACTATGTTAGACTCCAGGCTGGTCACAGGTGGTGTCACACAGGGCTCAGTTCTTGGCCCCATTGTTTGTCATGTACTTCCCAGAAGTACAGGCCAACATGGGAGGACTTTGGATGACAATGTTAGCAGATGACTGCACACTGGGCACCATAGTGGACAGTGCATCACACACAGATATCCTTCAGAAGGGACTCACAGTAACTGATAGCTGGTGCCAGGGCCATGGCCTGAAGTCAGAGTGCACAACATGTGTAGACATACCCTTCAGGAAAAGCAAGGTGACCCCAAGCTACCATATAGGTGGCAATCCTCTAAGCACAGAGGAGGTTATCATGGACCTGGGGACCCAGGTTAACAGTCGCCATTCTTCTGAGACTCACATTGCTAAAGTGGCTAGGAAGACCTTCTACATTGCCCACCTGATCAGGCTGGGATTCACATCCAGATCTAGTGGGTCATTGTTCCCCTGTACTCTTCACTTATCAGACCGGTGATCGAGTCGAATGCCCTATTCTGGCTGTATCTCACCCAACATCTGCAGCAATTGGAGACACCCTGACTGTCCCCTACCTAAAGGATCAAGGAACCCCAACAGCTGTCATATGCTGCCAGATTGACGACACTCACACTCTATTCACTCACATACCGTCTGCTTAGAGGTGACATGTGCCTGACATGCGAGGCCATGTCCAAACAGAGATTAATGGGCATGCTCCACCTCAGACTCAGAAGATCCACCTGAAACACTAGTGCAGGTGACTCACACCTTAGCAGGGATGTATGTTGGACATGTTGGAGGGATGGAGTTATCACTCGGAGACTCCCTATGCTGTGGAATACAATCCTGGTCCATTTGAGGCAGAGCACCTTGCTGGCTGTGTTCAAGAGGTATCTTGACCTAATGCTAGTTGGAGAATGTGTTTGTCCATCAACACATTGTAAGCGTAGTTCGACATGTCATATGTCTTGTTTAGTATACTGTGCCTCTGTCTACCTGTGACATAACATTGATACCCAGGGTAAACCTCCCATCTCCCATCCACTCATTAGGATTCCTGTTGAGGGACTCAACCAGTGTCTCTATGGACAACCTGTACTGGTAGTTTACTCATGTGTGCGGGTGGCTTCTGTGTTTTGGATAATGCAGTACAGCCTGTCCTATATATGTCAGTGCTGGGGTTCAGGTCCCTCATGTGCATAGCTCCCTGCCATTCAGATTGTACAAGGTGCAGCATGTGCATTGATTCCAGCTTGGACATGGCTTTCTACATCAGGCACAGCTTGCATCTGGGTGGACAGCATGGCAGTGTGTGGAGCTGCACTCTGTTTAATCAGACTACACATTACATGTGTTCCAGCTCTGTCATACTCCTGGTGAGGTATTGTTGTGGACTTTACAGGTGCTGGATGTGTGTGCATGAGGTACACCCCACAGGGGCTGTTGTGGTCATTTCTAATGCTGATGAAAGATAACTGCAGAACCAGAATGACCTCCCCTTAGCTAGATGTCAGACAGCATGGACCATACAATCACAACTGAAAACAGGACCCTCTCCACAAAGGGAAAGTGTCCTGTCTGGTGGACCCCTGCCATAAACAAACTGTATGACAGATGAGGGTTACTAATGCAAGACAGAGCTACATTTCCAAAAGGGAAGACAGCTGTGATCAGCACTAGTAGAAAGCTACATTATCTCATAAAGACATGCAAGGTCAACTTGGGGACATAAATCACCAAAGACAATGAAGGTAACCACACTGCTTTCTTCAGTTATGTCAGACACCTGGTTGTGAACCCTCGGATATGCTCAGAGTTGGTACACAACAACATATATTCCAGTGACCTGACAGATATTGGCAACATTCCGGCGGACAGCTTCAGTGCGATTTACCCCTCCCTCACCCCCAAAACAAGATAGTTATCACTGCTGTATGTAACCTCACTGTCATCTTGGATGTCCATGTGAGAGCCACACTCAGCAAAGACAAGTACACAGCATCCATGGGACCTGCTGGTATCTCCAGTTGCATGCTATGTGAACTCCAGAAGGGCTGGACCCATATATACAACTGCTATTTAACCTTAGTCTTGCTACAGGATATGTACCTGAACACTGGCATACGGCAACAGTGGTCCCACTCCACAAGGGGGATGCCTCCACAGACCATGGCAACTACCACCATACAGGCTTAACCAGCCTTGTCTGCAAAGATATGGGAGGAGTCATGGAGCTCTTACACAGACACATTACTGACCTACGGACCCTTGTTCCCACCAAGTTCAGCTTTGTACAGGGCAGATCCTGCCTTTTGCACCTTTGCACCCGAAAAGTACCTACCATGAAGATCAGGGTTCTTCAACACATGTCATATGCTTCCAGAATAGAGGAAGTCCAGCTTTGTTCAGTGTCATACCGCATACTTACAGGTGACCTATGCCTGACATACAAGACCATGTCCAATCAGGATTTGGTGGACATACTCCACTGCAAGCAATCCAAATCCACCAGAGCCATGAGAGCTGAGTATTTGAACCTCAGCACATACATGTATAGGACATGCTGGCGGGACAGAGTCATAACTCAGAGGCATCTCACACTCTAGCAGAGTATCCCAGTTCATGTTTGACAGAGTCCCTCACTGACTCTCTTCAGGAGACATCTGGACAACTGCATATGAGACAGAGGCACAGACTAGACAGAGACACAGTCATGTTATTCAATTACGTAAGGGGGTCATAATGTGTCACTACTAAGTCAGAGGCACAATATTCAAAATCTATTCTGTACACTTATTACCACTATAAGGGGTGGCAATAGCCACATCACTATGGCTAGGCTTATACATGCACTAGGGCAGATAGCCTAGTAGTACACTATGACACTATGAAACACCGGTGTATGTGTAGCTATTGTCAATCAAACAGTATGATGTGGCTTGGGGGGCTTGATATCTCCCTGTATTCCAACATTGTTTTGTCTATTCCTTCTAGCATGTCTAGGGATCAGTTGCTAGTGTCCTCTCCTGCTCAGCTGGTGAACCTGGGAATATTGAGGCACTGTTACAGTTGCCTCATGTACACTGACAACCCTCTCCTTCTGCCATAAAACACACATACATGTGAGAGATGCAACTATATAGCCAAAGTGGTGGCTGTGCTCTCTCAACATAGGACTAGCAAGACCAGAGAGAGGGTGAAGGTAACCACACACACATCTTTAATCCAGTCTCACATGGCACTGTCACAACTTAAGATCATACACATAGACACACAGAGACACTCTCGGAGGCTCTGATCAGAAGTCTACCAGAATGGCGGTGGCCACCACAGCAGACACTCACACAACTGCCTCCACAGGGCACAGCACATGCAACACATTGACCACAGAGTTGGTGTGCCAAACAGTCACAGCCCTTAAGGCCAAACACAATGCCGGACACACTTGTCATAGGTGACTCCATAGTCAGACACACTGATGTCCCACTCACCAGATCAGGTACAGAGGAGGTCACAGTAAGCTGCCTATCGGGCAGTGGAATCCACCACATAATGCAAGCACTCAGGTCACTAAACTGCAAGTACAGGTCTGACCCAGTCATAATCCATGCTGGTGTGAACGACCTGAGATGTACCTCCCTGGACTACATGGAAAGAGACATAGAGGATCCCTCTGATTATGTAGGCCAGGCAGGTATGACCCTGACCTTCGGCAGTATCCTACCTTCACCAAGTATGATGCCACATAAACAGAGACAAGATGATCAGCTGTAGTATTTTGCTTAGACTATGGTGTCATTCTAAGGCGGTCCAATGTCTGTCTGCCTGGGATGACATGCTGGACAGGCCACGGTGATTTGCAAGGGACAGCTTGCACCTGTCACCCTGGGCTTCGGATTTCAGATGATGCTCTTGCCACCCCCATTGTGCCTTTTTTATGCAAGACTCAGATTCTACACCTACCACCCTAGAACACAGTAAAGGAAAGACACTAAGGGTAATGCTGCTCAATGCCCAAGGTCTCAACCTCAAGCTGCACACACTCTATGCCCTTCTCAGTATGTAGCACATTGATGTCTGTGCTGTGCCTGAAACCTGGTTCACAGCTTCTGACAGCACCCCGGCACTATCGGGTGTTACCTCATATCATGCATTCCGGCACCAGCATCCCGACAACACCAAGAAGGATGGTGGGTGTCCATATTCATCAAGGACACCCTCACCTCATAGTTGGTGGCAACACACAATGCATCAGAGACCATCCAGGTGCCAGTGACCGTAGGCAAGACTGCTCTGCAGTTTGTAGCATGTTACATGCCACCCGCTCAAACTCAGTTACCTCACACAGCTATCCTGCAAACACTGAAGGGGATAAATGTATCTCAAAACACCATCCTACTGGGTGATTCCAACTATCCACATATAGACTGGGATCACTAATCATGCCACAACACTCTAACACAAAGGTTCCAAGAGTTCATACACTGAAATGCCATGGAACAACTGGTCCCAATCCCCTCAAGTGGAGGCAACATACTAGAACACATCATCACGAACATGGGGTCACACTGTTCAACACCAGACATATACCCATCATTGGTGAGATCAGATCATGGACTATTCTCAGTGGGAGTCCACATCCCACCCACACCCCAGATGGGAAATGAAACGGTGAAGACCTTCTCAAATGCCGACTTCACATTTCTGAGGACTGGTGTGGTCTCTTTCAAGGCCCCCAGGCCAGCAGACACCATTACCCAAGCCACTGTATCACTTAGAAATGCCTTCTACCAGCACCTCCAGGACTGCATGGTTCAGGCAATCCCAAATAATAATGACTCTTTGTACCACAGGCAAGCATCCAGTCTGGTGGACCCTAGCCATAAACAAGCTGTACAACACAAGGAAGGAGCTACTACAAGATAGAGCGTAATCCGTAGGGGGAAGGCACCCTGCTCATTGTGAGTAAAACACTGGGTTGCCCCATACAATCATCCGAGGCATGTTTAGTGAGTAAACCCACTCAGAACTCCAGGGAAAATCATGAGGCCTTTTTACCTATGTTTGAAACCTGGGAGGAAACTCCCAGATATGCTCAGACTTAGTTCAGAATAATGTTGATATCACTGCACCTACAGACATTGGCAACATACTGACTGACAGGTTCAGTGCAGATTTCTCCCCTCCCCAACTGGGGGTATGTACACCAGAGGATTGTAGCCCCCAAACATCTCCACTGCTGGGGTGGGAACTGCTCAATCCAAGGCAGAAAACACTTTATCCATGGGACCAGATGGTGTCCCCAGTTGTGTGCTCCATGAACTCAATGAGTAATTACACCCGCAGTTAGGGCAGCTGTTTAATCTTAGCCTCACCTCAGGATATGTTCCCAAGGAGTGGCATACAGCAATGGTGGACCCACTTCACAAAGGAGGTGCCTCCACCAACCCCAGAAACTACCATCCCATCAGCTTGACAAGCCTGTTCTGCTAAGCTATGGAGAGGATCATAATGGGAATTCTAAATGAAGACATAGGGGACTTGCAGACATTGGATCCAATCCAGTTTGGCTTTGTCAAGGGCAGATCATGCCTTTTAAACTTGGTTGACTTTTTCAAAACACTCACCCAGGCCATTGACGTGGGCAAGGCAGTCCACACAGCCTACCTTGACCTGGCAAAGGCTTTCGACACAATACCACACTCAGGTATCATTGAAAACATCACCAGATTAATTGTGAACCCATACATCACAGCATGGGTTGCAAATTGGCTAAGTGACGGAACACACAGGGTCAAAGTTGCTGGTGCCAGTTCACACTCCAGAGCTGTCACAAGTGGTGTCCCACAGGGCTCAGTCCTGGGCCCACATTTGTTCAGTATCTACTTTTCAGAAGTACGAGCAAACACAGGAGGATTATGGCTGACAAAGTTTGAAGATGACTGCAAACTGGGAAGCATAGCTGGAAACCCATCTGACACAGACATCCTTCAGAAGGGTCTCATAGACACAGATAACTGGTGCCACGGCCATGGCCTTACATTAAACACTAAACAATGCATAGCCATACCCTTCAGGAAGAACAAGGTTACCACTACTTCCCATCTAGGTGGCAATCCTCTAAGCACAACGTAGGTTATCAGGGACCTGGGCACCCAGGTTGACAGTGACCTTTGCTTGACACTCACATTGCCAGGGTAGTTTGGAAGGCCTTCTACATTGGCCACCTCATCATGCAGTGATTCACATCTAGATCAAGGGAGATCATCGTTCCCCTGTACTCATCACACCAATGATTGCATACACTGCCCCATTCAGATTGGATGGGCCCACAAATTCCTCTACAGGAGGTGAAAGGGTCTCAAACATATTTCTTATGCTGCCCGACTGAAGGAATTCCAGCTGTATTCAGTCACTTACTGACTGCTCAGAGGTGATCTGTGCCTGACATACAAGGCTATGTCCAACCCAGACTTTATGAACATGCTTCACCTCAAGACCTCTACATCCATCAGAACTACAAGGGCAGGAGACCTAAACCTCAACACAGATATTAATAGGATGTGCTGGAGGGACAGATTCATCACCCAGAGAGTCCATATGCTGTGGAACAACATCCTGGTACATGTGGGGCTGAGCACCTCACTGGCTTTGTTCAAGTGAGATCTTGACCAATGGATGGGAGATTGCAGGTATACCCCAGGGATAACCTCAGTATCACTGCTTGACAGAGGCACAGCAAAATAATGGGCATATCCATCAACTTGCAGGGGTGGCAGACGCCACAAAACTCTGGCCTAGGCTTATTAATGCCCTAGGGCAGATAGCCTAGTATGAACCTATGGACATAGGCCTGGGGCAGTTCCTGCTATTAGGACAGTGGTCTGCAGCAGGCTATATAGTAGTAGTCGGTTTTAGCCATTGTTTTTGACCATGGCTATTCCATGTTGCTTCTTGTTGTGGTACAAACATGGGTGTGTGGTTATCCATGCTATTTATTGCTAGACACCCTCATTTTGTATCTTGTTCCATGTTTTTGCACATGTACATCACTGTATGACGTGCAGCTGTTTCCACAGGGTCATATGCGTGGATATGGATGTTAGTTGGGGTCCTCAGGTGTGCATATTGTACATGATATTACATTACTTAACACATGGCATTCATGCCTCAGGTGGTGCTGCAGGGCCACCTCTGTCGGATACACATACTACACTCCCTGTACATTTGGAAGCAGGTTGTGTCATGTTAGGCATCCCTGTTACTGTATGCGTGAGTCAGAGCAGGTATCAGTCCCAGTGTTCCTACTGACCAAGCGTATGTGCTATGCGTTGCCTCTTTGCCAAGGCCAGGGCATACTGGGCATGCCTCCTTCTGCCTACTGGGACAAGGTCAGGTTGTTCCTCCTCCAAGTCACCCCCTGCCTGTGGTGGCCTTGGCAATGGTGGGGGGATGTTTGGCCCAGCCCTGTGCTGGTTCTGCTGCAGCTGTTTCCGCAGGATCATATTATGTAGCATAGCACATATCATGATCATTTGGGTACATGTAGTTGGTGTGTACTGCAAAGCTCCACCAGATGTGTCCAGACACCGGAACCGTGACTTGAGCAGCCCAAACACACGCTCTATGATATTACGTGTTTGTGCGTGTGCCTCATTATGGCGTTCCTGTTCAGGTGTGTGTGCATTTCTGATGGGTGTCATCAGCCACGGCTCAAGTGCATAACCTGCATCCCCACTAGGTGTCCATGTGGGAAGTCCCCATTGGCAAATGATTGGTACAGCTGCGTCAGATGCCAGATGTGGGAATCGTGGTAGCTCCCAGGGCAGCCAGCACACACATTCATTATTATGCCCTGGGCATCACACACGACCTGGCAGTTGATGGAGGGGTATCCCTTGCGGTTAATGTAGACTCTACCCGCTCACCGGCTGGTGCTTTGATGCGTATGCGTGCAGTCTATTGCACCCAGCACCTCAGGGTATCCCGCTATTTGCTGGAAGACGCATATTGCTGGCCACAACTTCACGGTCATTAGGGACATATATATGATCACTAACATGTGGTGACATGGCATCCAGGAACTGGTGCAGTACCCTGGAGGCTGATGCCTGTGATATCCCCATCATATCACCAGTTGGTCTCTGGAAGGTACCTGTTGCTAGTATTCTTAGGCCAACACATACCTTGGTTTCCACTGGGATGGGTTCCCCTCTGTTGGTTCTGTGTGTGAGGTGTGGCCTGCACAGCTCAACAATCTGCTGCAGGAGCTCTCTGTCCACTCTATAGCTCTACTATCTCCAGCTCATGTAACCCATGGTAGGTGATCCTGGGCCTGTATACTCTTCTCCTTCTCCTCACTCTGGGTTGTCTGTCAGCATCTGCATTGTCACCACCCTCAGCAATTCGCCTATGCCTGATTATAATAGCCATGGCAGCCCCTAGCATTTCTGCTCTGAGTTCAGCTTTATTTCAGTTTTCAATTCTGATAGCTTAGCTTCTGGCAGTATCTCTTGTGAGAAACAGCCTTCACTGCTCTTTGTTGTGTTTTAAGTGCTGGGCTGGGCTTCTAGTCTGCCTGTGTAATTGCCTGCTTGTAATTGTTTCCACCAATTAACTCCAGCAGTATTCCCTGTATTTTGGTTGTTTCCTGTTTCCTCTCTGTTTCCTGAGGGGGAGCAATGTGCACACCAGCTTAAACACGCTCACAGTCACTTAAACGCGCGCACACATCCCTACACAGTGTTACACGCGCGCACACATCCTTACACGGTGTTAGCTAGGCTGATTCATGCTAAAACGCGCGCACACTGCCTTACACATGTGCACGCCCGCGCAAACCGTTGTAAACAGTTTGCAACACACTCCCACATGTTGAACCTGCCTTACACGCGCGCACACGCGCGCATGCACGTATATCAAGAAACTTGGAGTGTAGGGATAGCGTATACCCTCAATTTCTTGACTTTCCTAGTGTTCTGTTGGGACACACCTCCCCCCCTGATGTCTGTCTGTCATCTGTTACCTTACATTGCCCTCCAATCTGGGACATTTCTTTCTATCCTTCCCCTCCGTGATGTCACCTACCTCTTACTCTGTTCCTCCCCCTTCCCTAACTCTTACACTACTCAGAAAGTGCTCATTACCTATGTGGCAGTGTGATTCAGTATTGTAACCCTCATTTACATAGGATTGCCTAGTAATGCTTAGTTACATATCTTACACGGAGCTTCCCCCCCTTGACAACCACTAAACGGAGGCCATATTGTTTTTAGTCTGCAAGTCCCTCCATTGACATTCCATGTAATACATAAATCCCACAATTGTGGGCTTATAAGCTTCGGTTTTCAGTTTTAGGTAGCGCACCCCGTTTGCGCGGGTGTGCGCTGCAGTTAAACACAAAAATCCCGTGAAAAAAAAAAGTTAAATAACTTATTTTTGCAACACTTTTTCATGCCAATGGCCACATATTTGGCCATTGGCATGCTTAATGACACATATGCACCCTTTATTTGGAGCTGACATAGCTCCGTTTTTGATTTTACAGAAATGTACTCAGTTGTCAGCTGAGTACATTTCTGCAGCTAACACGTCCGTTACACGGACTGGTTTCTGCTTCGTGGATCGCTCAAATACCTCATTTGCATATCTTGGAGCTGCAAATGAGGTATTGAGCATTTCCACGCCCAGTCCGTGTAAGAGACGTGTTAGCTGTCTCTTACACGGAGGTTTGGGCTGTACCTGAATCGGGAGGCTTACACGGAGGCTTACACTACTCTTGAACTCCGTGTAAGCCTTCCTGAATCTGGCCCATTGACTAAAGGGTTAACTGCAGGCATAAATATTCTAGGTTTTTTACAAACATTACTACCTTGCATTTGTGTAGTCCCTGTACCATTAAACTGCATTTTTAACATCAAATTATGTGTAAACATCTTTATATCAAATATGACATCTGCAAAATCAGACCTACCAATGGGTATAAAAGACAATCCTTTTTGTAACAAATTAAACTCATCTTCAGACAGAACATGACTGGATAAATTCCACACTAAGTCTTTCTTTGGTGGAAAAATGCTTTCTTTATGTTGTATGGGTTCTCGTTCAACCCATCATGTTTCCTATTGTTCCTGCTCCTGCTGCGACCTCTGTTCTGCTGTTTTAAAGCAGGTAGCTTCTGTTCTCTTATAGGTAGTGGGAAATTCAAAGGCTGCATGCCTGTGTTCTCTAAAACATCACTGTTGGCAGAGTGGGCCATGCCTTGCTTCTCGATAGGGTTGAAATCTGTTGTTTCTTTAGCTACATTATGAATTTGTGCTACAACTTGCACTGTCTTTCTCCTAGTTCCTTCACTGCAGCATCTTGTGTGTATGCGACGTCATTTGTCAACGTTGCGTTCCCTCAAGAAACGACATTTTGATTGACTGCTGAAGGCAAAGAGGCTGAATTAAGCAGAACACCATTTTCCCTGCCTTGTGCTGTATTATTCACAGTCTTTTGTGTTCTCGGTCAAGTAAAAACATGGCCAAGGCAAAAATCAGTCCTGTCTCTCTCCAGTTTGCTTAATTTTGTTTTCAAGAGTTTCCTTTCATAAGCAGCCACTGAATCAAACATCTCAGGCATGTGTCTACCCACCATAGCAGCACAACATTTATTCAGTAATTCATTGTATAAGGTGCTTATAGTAGAACTTATGGTTTTCACCTCATTATCTGCAGCAGTTATAAGCAGTCTCAGATAGCCCAAACTAGTATTTATATTGAGTTTCTGCCATTCACTCAGAAACATAGAATCATTAGATACATGTAAAAGCATTTTTAATATACGTATCCCACGTGGTATAATGCCTTCTTTTACACAAATTTCAAGATGAAAAGATTGATACTGGTTATGTTTCAATTTAAATAATTCCTTTTCCTAATTATGTAAATGACTCTTGAACAGAATAACATCCACAGTATGGTCTTCACCTCTTACATCTTCAGGAACAGCAGATAACAACGGATTAGTTTTCTTAGTCAAATTGTTCACAAAAGTGTCTACCTTAGTCTTCAAAGCAGTATGCTCTGAAGAAGGGGTGTAGTCTAATTCAATTAACTCATCATTGTCAGCCATGCCCATGCAACTCAGAGAAATCAAAAGTCTTTGAAAAGACGTTTATGTGTATCCAGAGAAAAGAAAACACCTATGGGTGGAATGGGAACTAAGCCTTGTGGCAAATGTTCATATTGTGGGTATATAGATATAAGCAATACATTTTTGCATCCAGATCAGGACCGGCTATATAAATTTAAAGCACAAGCTACATGTGATACACAGCACATAGTGTATCTTGCCCACTGTGTAATATGTAAGAAATTATATATTGGTAAAACAGACCGCACACTTAAAGGACAACAATGGGATAGTGTGTAATAATGCTCACCCTCCTGTCTATTTCCCTCCCTTTTATTCATTTCAACCTAAGAAATGAGCATTTCTGCTTTAAAAAAAATCTTTATTCTACTGTTTTTTGTCCTAGGCATAGGGACTTCCCATACTGTTTTAATTTCCCTTTACAAACCAACTTCTTTCACCATTCAAAAACCTCCCTCTGGCTCAGAAATGCTGACGTCAGATCTGCCATCACTCTGGAGTACTTGCCAGGGAATTTCCTCCCACAAAGTGATGTCAGCACTGCCATATTTGCATGCTGCTTAGAAGTTGGTAATGACCCTCCCATATAGTGATATCATTGCATTGCTGTCCAGCCCACTCCATTAAGCTAATAAAAACCTGTAGCTTGTTGGTGGAACTCTTTTTCTGTGTTACTGCATCCTGCCGACTCTGTTGTGCTTACAGACTTCCAGGGACACATTGCTGCTTTTGCCTGCATCTTCTGTTTTGCTGCACTTCATTGGCAAAGTAAGTTTTATAATTATTCGGCCTATTTACCCTTATACAGTAGCTAAATTCAATTCCTGTTGCAAGCCGAATAAAATATTTGTTTGTGTGGGTCCCACTCGTGCCGGGTGGTTCAGTTGAAATGCTACTGTGTACTGTTTATGCTCGTACGCCTGTGCTAATCGTTTTATTTTATTTATTTATTTATTTATTTTAATTATACCACCTAAAATGTTGAACAATTGTTTCCAGCCACATTTCTGTGCCGGCCTTTAGCCGTTAGCTTCAGCACTTTCCCGCGAACTCGGCACTAAGCACATTGTCGGCCCCTATCACAGCATTAAAAGTAAAGGGAGGGCAACCAGTTACGTCGGTGCTCCAATCGACACCAACTGCAGCCATGGCACTCTGCAAAGCAGACTCGAAGATTGCTGTGAGAGGTCGGTCAACAGCCGTAACTCACCAAGTGCGGACAGGGCCTGCATTGGCTCAGTGTGGTGGGTGTCCTATACCTCTGCTTTCTCTTCTGCAAACTCCTCATTAGCCTCTCTCCTGTCCCGATTGTGAAATACTGGTGTAAGGTGTAGACGCTTACTATTAATTTATTATTTAAAGCATAAATCTGTTGACGACCCTGTACGAAGTGCATTGCAAATGCCTTTGATTGTGGCTGCCTGATTCGTGCACACAGCCCTTCCTGCTGGGCCTGCTTTGCCAGAAGACAGTGGAAGTGTGTTCTGTTTGTTTATTTTATGAGGAATTTGTGTGTGTGTGTGCGTGTGTGTGTGTGTGTGTGTGTGTGTGTGTGTGTGTGTGTGTGTATGCATGTGTGTGTGAATGCAAGCAAGGGGCAAGTGTGTGAATGCATGTGTGTGTATGCAAGCAAGGGGCAAGTGTGTGAATATGCATGTGCGTGTGAATGCAAGCAAGGGGCAAGTGTGTGTGAATGCAAGCAAGGGGCAAGTGTGTGTGTGTGTGTGTGTGTGTGTGTGTGTGTGTGTGTGTGTGTGTGTGTGTGTGAATGCAAGCAGGGGCAAGTGTGTGTGTGTGAATGCAAGCAAGGGGCAAATGTGTGTGTGTGTGTGTGTGTGTGTGTGTGTGAATGCAAGCAAGGGGCAAGTGTGTGTGTGTGAGTGTATGTGTGTGTGAATGCAAGCAACGAGCAAGTGTGTGTGTGTGTGTGTGTGTGTGTGCGTGTGTGTTTGTGAATGCATGCAAAGGGCAAGTGTGTGTGTGTGAATGCAAGCAAAGGGCAAGTGCGTGTGTGTGTGTGTGTGTGTGTGTGTGTGTGTGTGTGTGTGTGTGAATGCAAGCAAGGGCAAGTGTGTGTGTGTGTGTGTGTGTGTGTGTGTGTGTGTGTGTGTGTGTGTGAATGCAAGCAAGGGGCAAGTGTGTGTGTGTGTGTGTGTGTGTGTGTGTGTGTGTGTGTGTGTGTGTGTGTGTGTGAATGCAAGCAAGGAGCAAGTGTGTGTGTGTGTGTGTGTGTGTGTGTGTGTGTGTGTGTGTGTGTGTGTGTGTGTGTGAATGCAAGGAAGGGGCAAGTGTGTGTGTGTGTGTGTGTGTGTGTGTGTGTGTGTGTGTGTGAATGCAAGCAAGGGGCAAGTGTGTGTGTGTGAGAATGCAATGAAGGGGCAAGTGTGTGTTTGCGACTGCAAGCAAGGGGGAAATTTTGCCTCTTTCCAGATTTCTTGTGCTGCGAAGTTCATACATACAGCTGATTGAGTAGATTTTACAAGGAGCTGATTTCTCTGTCTGTGTGTGTGTCTGTGTGTGTGTGTCTGTGTGTGTGTCTGTATGTGTGTGTGTCTGCGTGTGCGTGTCTGTGTGCAAGTAAGGGGGCAAGTGTATGTGCGACTGCAAGCAAGGGGGCAAGTGTGTGTGCGACTGCAAGCAAGAGGGAAATTTTGCCTCTTTCCACATTTCTTGTGCTGCGAAGTTCATAGCTACAGCTGATTGAGTAGATTTTACAAGGAGCTGAGAGATGCAGGGGTGCAAAAGTTTAGTGCTGCTTATGTCTGCTTGCATTGCTAATAGCACAACAGGTGGTGTATTTGCTTTTGATGCAGAAGGTTGTGGGTTCTACTCACACTGTACATAGATGCATTTGTGATACTGTACTGCGTTGCAAATGGGGTGGATGATGCACTCCTTTCTGGTGAAGATAACCAGTAACTAAGATCATGTTATCAGTTTGCTGTCCATTCCCTATTGCAGTATTACTAGCTTATTGTTTTAGTGTAAGATAGGCAATGTATTCCACAAGGGCAACAGGCACTTTATTTGTAGATGACATACTGACTTAGAAAATTGTTCGCTAGCATCAACCTCTCCATTAGTTACAGATTTCTTTAATGTGGAATTTTTACTTGCCTTTTACTACTTCAGAGATTGTGCATATGTACTGATACTGGTGGACTGTAGAAGTCTGTCTAGACTTGTGATGGAAATGTTCAGAACTGGGCATTATTGTCATTTTTGGTGCATGCATTTTGTTTCACTGTTCTCAGGAAAAATATTCGAAACCATAATTTCTAAAAACCCAATTAAACTGTACTGCATTGTACAAGGATTCTAATTATATACAATCAGGAATGTGTATTCAAGAACACATGTATGTTTCATGTGCAAGGGGCCTGTGATTTGAAAATAACCCAAACCTAAAGTTAAACTTTAACTGCCGCTGGCTAAATGTATTTTCTTTGAATGTTTGTTTCAATGCTGTTTCAATGTCCAGATTGTGACTGTAAGCAAGGGGCAAATGTGTCTGAGTGTGAATGCAAGCAAGGGCCAAGTGTGTGTGTGTGTGTGTGTGTGTGTGTGTGTGTGTGTGTGTGTGTGTGAATGCAAACAAGGGCCAAGTCTGTGTGTGTGTGTGTGTGTGTGTGTGTGTGTGTGTGTGTGTGTGTGTGTGTGTGTGTGTGTGTGTCTGTGTGAATGCAAGCACGGGCCAAGTGTGTGTGTGTGTGTCTGTGTGTGTGTGTGAATGCAAGCAAGTGCCAAGTGTGTGTGTGTGTATGTGTGTGTGTGTGTGTGAATGCAAACAAGGGCCAAGTGTGTGTGTATGTGAATGCAAGCAAGGGCCAAGTGTGTGTGTGTGAGTGTGAATGCAAGCAAGGGCCAAGTGTGTGTGTGAATGCAAGCAAGGGGGAAAGTTTGCCTCTTTCCAGATTTCTTGTGCTGCAAAGTTCATGGATACAGCTGATTGAGTCGATTTTACCAGGAGCTGAGAGATGCAGGGCCGCAAAAGTTTAGTGCTGCTGATGTCTGCTTGCATTGCTAATAGAACAACAGGTGGTGTTTATGCTTTTGATGCAGAAGGTTGTGAGTTCTACTCACACTGTACATAGATGCATTTGTGATACTGTACTGCGTTGCAAATGGGGTGGATTATGCACTCCTTTATCGTGAAGATAACCAGTAACTAAGATCATGTTATCAGTTTGCTGTCCATTCCCTATTTCAGTATTACTAGCTTATTGTTTTAGTGTAAGATAGGCAATGTATTCCACAAGGGCAACAGGCACTTTATTTGTAGATGATATAATGACTTAGAAAATTGTTCGCTAGCATCAACCTCTCCATTAGTTACAGATTTCTTTAATGTGGAATTTTTACTTGCCTTTTACTACTTCAGAGATTGTGCATATGTACTGACACTGGTGGAGTGTAGAAGTCTGTCTAGACTTGTGATGGAAATGTTCAGAACTGGGCATTATTGTCATTTTTGGTGCATGCATTTTGTTTCACTGTTCTCAGGAAAAATATTCAAAACCATAATTTCTAAAAACCCGATTAAACTGTACTGCATTGTACAAGGATTCTAATTATATACAGTCAGGAATGTGTATTCAAGAACATGTGTATGTTTCATGTGCAAGGGGCCTGTGATTTGAAAATAACCCAAACCTAAAGTTAAACTTTAACTGCCGCTGGCTAAATGTATTTTCTTTGAATATTTGTTTCAATGCTGTTTCAATGTCCAGATTGTGACTGTAAGAAAGGGGCAAGTGTGTCTGTGAGTGAATGCAAGCAAGGGCCAAGTGTGTGTGTGTGTGTGTGTGTGTGTGTGTGTGTGTGTGAATGCAAGCAAGGGCCAAGTGTGTGTGTGTGTGTGTGTGTGTGTGTGTGTGTGTGTGTGTGTGTGTGAATGCAAGCAAGGGCCAAGTGTGTGTGTGTGTGTGTGTGTGTGTGTGAATGCAAGCAAGGGCCAAGTGTGTGTGTGTGTGTGTGTGTGTGTGTGTGTGTGAATGCAAGCAAGGGCCAAGTGTGTGTGTGAATGCAAGCAAGGGCCAAGTGTGTGTGTATGTGAATGCAAGCAAGGGCCAAGTGTGTGTGTGTGAGTGTGAATGCAAGCAAGGGCCAAGTGTGTGTGTGAATGCAAGCAAGGAGGAAAGTTTGCCTCTTTTCAGATTTCTTGTGCTGCAAAGGTCATGGATACAGCTGATTGAGTCGATTTTACCAGGAGCTGAGAGATGCAGGGCCGCAAAAGTTTAGTGCTGCTGATGTCTGCTTGCATTGCTAATAAAACAACAGGTGGTGTTTATGCTTTTGATGCAGAAGGTTGTGAGTTCTACTCACACTGTACATAGATGCATTTGTGATACTGTACTGCATTGCAAATGGGGTGGATGATGCACTCCTTTCTCGTGAAGATAACTAGTAATTAGGATCATGTTATCAGTTTGCTGTCCATTCCCTATTTCAGTATTACTAGCTTATTGTTTTAGTGTAAGATAGGCAATGTATTCCACAAGGGCAACAGGCACTTTATTTGTAGATGATATAATGACTTAGAAAATTGTTCGCTAGCATCAACCTCTCCATTAGTTACAGACTTCTTTAATATGGAATTTTTACTTGCCTTTTACTACTTCAGAGATTGTGCATATGTACTGATACTGGTGGACTATAGAAATCTGTCTAGACTTGTGATGGAAATGTTCAGAACTGGGCATTGTTGTCATTTTTGGTGCATGCATTTTGTTTCAATGTTCTCTGGAAAAATATTCGAATCCATAATTTCTAAAAACCCTATTAAAATGTACTGCTTTGTACAAGGATTCTAATTATATACAATCAGGAAGGTGTATTCAAGAACATGTGTATGTTTCGTGTGCAAGGGGCCTGCAATTTGAAAATAACCTAAACCTAAAGTTAAACTTTAACTGCTGCTGGCTAAATGTATTGTCTTTGAATGTTTGTTTCAATGCTGTTTCAATGTCCAGATTGTGACTGCAAGCAAGGGGCAAGTGTGTCTGTGTGTGTGTAAATACAAGCAAGGGCCAAGTGTGTGTGTGAATGCAAGCAAGGGCCAAGTGTGTGTGTGAATGCAAGCAAGGGCCAAGCATGTGTGTGAATGCAAGCAAGGGCCTAGTGTGAGTGTGAATGCAAGCAAGGGCCAAGTGTGTGTGTGTGAATGCAAGCAAGGGCCAAGTGTGTGTGTGTGTGTGTGTGTGTGTGTGTGTGTGTGTGTGTGTGTGTGTGTGTGTGTGTGTGTGTGTTTGAATGCATGGAAGCAAGGGCCAAGTGCGTGTGTATGTGTGTGTGTGAATGCATGCAAGCAACGGCCAAGTGTGTCTGTGTGTCTGTAAGCAAGGGGCAAGTGTGTGTCTGTGTGTCTGTAAGCAAAGGGCAAGTATGTGTCTGTAAGCAAGGGGCAAGTGTGTGTCTGTGTGTCTGTAAGCAAGGGGCAAGTGTGTGTCTGTGTGTCTGTAAGCAAGGGGCAAGTGTGTGTCTTTGTGTCTGTAAGCAAGGGGCAAGTGTGTGTGTGTGTCTGTAAGCACAGGGCAAGTGTGTGTCTGTGTGTGTGTCTGTAAGCAAGGGGCAAGTGTGTGTCTGTGTGTGTGTGTATCTGTAAGCAAGGGGCACGTGTGTGTCTGTTTGTGTGTGTATGTCTGTAAGCAAGGGGCAAGTGTGTGTCTGTACGCAAGGGGCAAGTGTGTGCCTGTGTGTCTGTAAGCAAGGGGCAAGTGCGTGTCTGTGTGTCTGTGTGTCTGCAAGCAAGGGGCAAGTGCGTGTCTGTGTGTCTGTAAGCAAGGGGCAAGTGTGTGTCTGTAAGCAAGGGGCAAATGTGTGTCTGTGTGAATGTGTATCTTTAAGCAAGGGGCAAGTGTGTGTCTGTGTGAATGTGTGTCTGTAAGCAAGGGGCAAGTGTGTGTCTGTGTGAATGTGTGTCTGTAAGCAAGGGGCAAGTGTGTGTCTGTGTGAATGTGTGTCTGTAAGCAAGGGGTAAGTGTGTGTCTGTGTGAATGTGTGTCTGTAAGCAAGGGTCAAGTGCGTGTCTGTGTGAATGTGTGTCTGTGTGAATGTGCGTCTGTAAGCAAGGGGCAAGTGTGTGTCTGTGTGAATGTGTGTCTGTAAGCTAGGGGCAAGTGTGTGTCTGTGTGAATGTGTGTCTGTGTGAATGTGTGTCTGTAAGCAAGGGGCAAGTGTGTGTGTGTGTGTGTGTGTGTGTGTGTGTGTGTGTGTGTGTGTGTGTGTGTGTGTGTGTGTGTGTGTGTGTGTGTGTGTGTGTGTGTGTGTGTGTGTGTGTGAATGCAAGCAAGGGGCAAGTGTGTGTGTGTGAATGCAAGCAAGGTGCAAGTGTGTGTGTGTGTGTGTGTGTGTGTGTGTGTGTGTGTGTGTGTGTGTGTGAATGCAAGCAAGGGGCAAGTGTGTGTGTGAATGCAAGCGAGGGGCAAGTGTGTGTGTGTGTGTGTGTGTGTGTGTGTGTGTGTGTGTGTGTGCGCATGCAAGCAAGGGGCGAGTGTGTGTGTGTGAGAATGCAATGAAGGGGCAAGTGTGTGTTTGTGACTGCAAGCAAGGGGGAAGTTTTGCTTCTTTACAGATTTCTTCTTATGCGAAGTTCATACATATAGCTGATTGAGTAGATTTTACAAGGGGATGATTTCTGTGTCTGTGTGTGTGTGTCTGTGTGTGTGTGTGTCTGTGTGTGGGTGTCTGTGTGTGTCTGTATGTGTGTGTGTCTGAATGTGTGTCTCTGTGTGCAAGCAAGGGGGCAAGTGTATGTGCGACTGCAAGCAAGGGGGCAAGTGTGGGCACGACTGCAAGCAAGGGGGAAATTTTGCCTCTTTCCACATTTCTTGTGCTGCAAAGTTCATAGCTACAGCTGATTGAGTAGATTTTACAAGGAGCTAAGAGATGCAGGGGCGCAAAAGTTTTGTGCTGCTTATGTCTGCTTGCATTGCTAATAGCACAACAGGTGGTGTATTTGCTTTTGATGTAAAAGGTTGTGGGTTCTACTCACACTGTACATAGATGCATTTGCGATACTGTACTGCGTTGCAAATGGGGTGGATGATGCACTCCTCTCTCATGAAGATAACCAGTAACTAAGATCATGTTATCAGTTTGATGTCCATTCCCTATTGCAGTATTACTAGCTTATTGTTTTAGTGTAAGATAGGCAATGTATTCCACAATGGCAACAGGCACTTTTTTTTTAGATGACATACTGACTTAGAAAATTGTTTGCTAGCTTCAACCTCTCCATTAGTTACAGATTTCTTTAATGTGGAATTTTTACTTGCCTTTTACTACTTCAGAGATTGTGCATATGTACTGATACTGGTGGACTGTAGAAGTCTGTCTAGACTTGTGATGGAAATGTTCAGAACTGGGCATTATTGTCATTTTTGGTATATGCATTTTGTTTCACTGTTCTCAGGAAAAAAATTCAAAACCATAATTTCTAAAAACCAGATTAAACTGTACTGCATTGTACAAGGATTCTAATTATATACAATCAGGAATGTGTACTCAAGAGCATTTGTATGTTTCATGTGCAAGGGGCCAGTGATTTGAAAATAACCCAAACCTAAAGTTAAACTTTAACTGCCGCTGGCTAAATGTATTTTCTTTGAATGTTTGTTTCAATGCTGTTTCAATGTCCAGATTGTGACTGTAAGCAAGGGGCAAATGTGTCTTTACGTCTGTGTGTGAATGCAAGCAAGGGCCAAGTGTGTATGTGTGTGTGTGTGTGTGTGTGTGTGTGTGTGTGTGTGTGTGTGTGTGTGTGTGTGTGTGTGTGTGTGTGTGTGTGTGTGAATGCAAGCAAGGGCCAAGTGTGTGTGTGTGTGTGTGTGTGTGTGTGTGTGTGTGTGTGTGTGTGTGTGTGTGTGTGTGTGTGTGTGTGTGTGTGCATGTGTGTGTGTGAATGCAAGCAAGGGCCAAGTGTGTGTGTGTGTGTGAATGCAAGCAAGGGCCAAGTGTGTGTGTGTGTGTGAATGCAAGCAAGGGCCAAGTGTGTGTGTGTGAATGCAAGCAAGGGGGAAAGTTTGCCTCTTTCCAGATTTCTTGTGCTGCAAAGTTCATGGATACAGCTGACTGAGTAGATTTTACAAGGAGCTGAGAGATGCAGGGCCGCAAACGTTTAGTGCTGCTTATGTCTGCTTGCATTGCTAATAGAACAACAGGTGGTGTTTATGCTTTTGATGCAGAAGGTTGTGAGTTCTACTCACACTGTACATAGATGCATTTGTGATACTGTACTGCGTTGCAAATGGGGTGGATGATGCACTCCTTTCTCGTGAAGATAACCAGTAATTAGGATCATGTATCAGTTTGCTGTCCATTCCCTATTTCAGTATTACTAGCTTATTGTTTTAGTGTAAGATAGGCAATGTATTCCACAAGGGCAACAGGCACTTTACTTGTAGATGATATAATGACTTAGAAAATTGTTCGCTAGCATCAGCCTCTCCATTAGTTACAGATTTCTTTAATGTGGAACTTTTACTTGCCTTTTACTACTTCAGAGATTGTGCATATGTACTGATACTGGTGGACTATAGAAATCTGTCTAGACTTGTGATGGAAATGTTCAGAACTGGGCATTATTGTCATTTTTGGTGCATGCATTTTGTTTCAATGTTCTCTGGAAAAATATTCGAATCCATAATTTCTAAAAACCCTGTTAAAATGTACTGCTTTGTACAAGGATTCTAATTATATACAATCAGGAAGGTGTATTCAAGAACATGCGTATGTTTCGTGTGCAAGGGGCCTGTGATTTGAAAATAACCTAAACCTAAAGTTAAACTTTAACTGCCGCTGGCTAAATGTATTGTCTTTGAATGTTTGTTTCAATGCTGTTTCAATGTCCAAATTGTGACTGCAAGCAAGGGGCAAGTGTGTCTGTGTGTCTGTGTGTGTGTGAATACAAGCAAGGGCCAAGTGTGTGTGTGAATGCAAGCAAGTGCCAAGTGTGTGTGTGAATGCAAGCAAGGGCCAAGTGTGTGTGTGAATGCAAGCAAGGGCCTAGTGTGAGTGTGAATGCAAGCAAGGGCCAAGTGTGTGTGTGAATGCAAGCAAGGGCCAAGTGTGTGCGTGTGTGTGTGTGTGTGTGTGTGTGTGTGTGTGTGTGTATGTGTGCGTGTGTGTGTGTGTGTGTGTGTATGCATGCAAGCAACGGCCAAGTTTGTCTGTGTGTCTGTAAGCATGGGGCAAGAGTGTGTGTCTGTGTGTCTGTAAGCAAGGGGCAAGTATGTGTCTGTAAGCAAGGGGCAAGCGTGTGTCTGTGTGTCTGTAAGCAAGGGGCAAGTGTGTGTCTGTGTGTCTGTGTGTCTGTAAGCAAGGGGCAGGTGTGTGTGTGCGTCTGTGTGTCTGTGTGTTTGTAAGCAAGGAGCAAGTGCGTTTCTGTGTGTCTGTAAGCAAGGGGCAAGTGTGTGTCTGTGTGTCTGTAAGCAAGGGGCAAATGTGTGTCTGTGTGAATGTGTGTCTGTAAGCAAGGGGCAAGTGTGTGTCTGTGTGAATGTGTGTCTGTAAGCAAGGGGCAAGTGTGTGTCTGTGTGAATGTGTGTCTGTGTGAATGTGTGTCTGTAAGCAAGGGGCAAGTGTGTGTCTATGTGAATGTGTGTCTGTGTGAATGTGTGTGTGTAAGCAAGGGACAAGTGTGTGTCTGTGTGAATGTGTGTCTGTAAGCAAGGGGCAAGTGTGTGTCTGTGTGTCTGTGTGAATGTGTGTCTGTAAGCAAGGGGCAAGTGTGTGTCTGTGTGTCTGCGTGAATGTGTGTCTGTAAGCAAGGGGCAAGTGTGTGTCTGTGTGTCTGTGTGAATGTGTGTCTGTAAGCAAGGGGCAAGTGTGTGTCTGTGTGAATATGTGTCTGTAAGCAAGGGGCAAGTGTGTGTCTGTGTGTCTGTGTGAATGTGTGTCTGTAAGCAAGGGGCAAGTGTGTGTCTGTGTGTCTGTGTGAATGTGTGGCTGTAAGTAAGGGGCAAGTGTGTGTCTCTGTGTGAATGTGTGTCTGTAAGCAAGGGGCAAGTGTGTGTCTGTGTGTCTGTGTGAATGTGTGTCTGTAAGTAAGGGACAAGTGTGTGTCTGTGTGTCTGTGTGAATGTGTGTCTGTAAGCAAGGGGCAAGTGTGTGTCTGTGTGAATGTATGTCTGTCAGAAAGGGGCAAGTGTGTGTCTGTGTGTCTGTGTGAATGTGTGTCTGTAAGCAAGGGGCAAGTGTGTGTCAGTCTGAATGTGTGTCTGTAAGCAAGGGGCAAGTGTGTGTCTGTGTGTCTGTGTGAATGTGTGTCTGTCAGCAAGGGGCAAGTGTGTGTCTGTGTGTCTGTGTGAATGTGTGTCTGTCAGCAAGGGGCAAGTGTGTCTGCAAGCAAGGGTGAACTTTGCTCTCTTTACCGATTTTCTTGTGCTGCAAAGTTCATAGATACAGCTGACTGAGTCGATTTTACAAGGAGCTGAGAGATGCAGAGCCACAAAAGTTTAGTGCTGCTTTTGTCTGCTTGCATTGCGAATAGCACAACAGGTATTGTATTTCCTTTTTGATGCAGAAGGCTGTGGGTTCTACTCACACTGTACATAGATGCATGTGTGAAACTACTGCATTGCAAATGTGGTGGATGATGCACTCCATCCTGGTGAAGATGACCAGTAACTATGAACCTGTTATCAGTTTGCCATCCATTCCCTATTACAGTATTACTAGCTTATTGTTTTAGTGTAATGCAATTTATTCCACTAAGGCAACAGGGACGTTATTTGTTGATGACATTATGACTTATTAAATTGTTTGCTAGCAGTAACCTCTCCATTGGTTACAGATCTCTTAAATGTGGAATTATTGACATGACTTTCTTTACTAATTCAGATATTGTGCATATGTACTGATTCTGGTGGACTGTAGCAGTCTGACTCGACTTGTGATGGGAATGTTCAGAATTGGGCAGTATTGTCATTATTGGTGTGCATGCATTTTGTTTAACTGTTTTCAGAAAAAATGTTCAAATTTAAAACACCCACTAAAACTGTACTGCATTGCACAAGGAATATAATTATATACAATCAGGAAGGTGTGTTCAAGAACATGTGCATTTTTTGTCTGCAAGGGGTCTGTAATCTGCAAGCAAGGGGCAAGAGTGTGTGTGTGTGTGTGTGTGTGTGTGACTGCAAGCAAGGGGGAAATGTTCCCTCATTCGGGATTTCTTGTGCTGCGAAGTTCATAGATACAGCTGATCGAGTAGATTTTACAAGGAGTTGCGAGATGCAGGGGCGCAAAAGTTTAGTGCTGCTTATGTCTGCTTGCATTGCTAATATCACAACAGGTAGTGTTTTAGCTTTTGATGCAGAAGGCTGTGGGTTCTACTCACATTGTTAATATCACAACAGGTAGTGTATCTGCTTTTGATGCAGAAGGCTGTGGGTTCTACTCAGACTGTACATAAATGCATTTGTGAAACTGTACTTATTTTATTTATTTATTTATTTTAGTTTACATTTGTTAGCCGGGATAGTCCGACTGGACACATGTCCATTTACAGCGGAGGCCCAGAGAGAAAAGCTCCATCAAATTATCATAGAAACTGACATGATAAAACATTTACATATTACATGAAGGATACTTAGATTTAATGAAGAGCAGGAAAACATTACAGTGTACTAAGGTATTGTCTTGATTCAACAAGTCAAAAGTAGAGCATAGAGAAACAACATATTTACAGTTAAATGTGATGCATTACATAGTAAGAGACTGAGATATTATACTGAAATAGCATAATAACAAGTCTTGAAAGAGGATGTAGAGAAACAACTTATTACAATTCTAGGTTTGCATTAGATTCCTGATGCTTACAGCATATAGATTGAAGATGTGGATTGTTATGTGATGCAGGGGCATAACCATTTATTCTTTAGGTGCTCTTTGAGAGAATTTTTGAATATGGTGAACGAAGGAGCACAAGTTAAAGAAGTGGGAGGTTGTTCCAGTTTCTGACTATGTTGTGGGAGAAGAGAGCCTTTCCTGCAGTGTTATTGGCTTTAGAGATACAAAGGAGTGTTTTTTCATAAGAGTGTAGGGGGTGATTTGAGATGTACTTGGTTAGTAGTTGGTTAATAGATGGGGTTTTGTCAGGGTAGTTCAAGATCTTGTCGGCAAGTGTTAATTTGTGGTATTTCAATAGTTGTGGAAGTTCTAGCCATTTCAGTTGAGGTAGTGCCAGACAGTGATGGGTCCTGTAGCTGGAGTTATTGGCAAATCTGGCGATTTTGTTGTAGTAAGACTGAAGTAGATCAAGGTCGTGTTTTCTTGTCAGGGTAAGGATAGGTGCGGCAAACATAAGGGTGGATAGCAGGTGATTTTGGGCAAGAGTAATTCGTGCCTGATCAGTTAGACATTGTTTGTGTCTAAAAAGTGTGCCCATTTTTTTGTGGACCTTTTTGATTGTTTGTAAGATGTGGACATCAAACAGTAGTTTGTTGTCAATTTCTACACCAAGGAGTTTAGTGTGGTCAGTTGGAGAGATGTTAGTCCCATTCTTGGATGTGATTGTGAATGGATGATGGTTACATTTGGATTTGTTGGGGGCGAATATGAGTAGTTTAGTCTTGTTGGGATTTAGAATGAGCTGGATCTGGGTGATCTAGTTTTCTATCGATGTGAAGGATTCCTGGGTGAGTTTTTGGAGGGTAAGGTGGGATGGTCCAGAACAGATGAGAGTTGAATCATCTGCATATTGAATGAGTGAAGCATGTTGGGTGGTGGTATGTAGGCTGTTAGTAAATATGGAGATGAGTAGGGGGCCTAATCCCTGAGGCACTCCTATTGTGGTTGGGAGTAGGGGAGATAGAGTATTTTTCCATTGGACAGATTGTTGTCTGTCTGACAAGTAGCATTTGAACCATGCTAAAGTTGAATGGGCAAAGGATAGGGAGGACATAGATTCTAGTAGCATGGAGTGTGACACCATGTCGAATGCCTTGGACAGTTCTAGGAAAATTGCTGATAGGAATTTGTTATTGTTTCTGTGTAGGTTAACTATATTTGTGAAGGAAAGAAGGGCAGTTGTAGTGCTGTGGTGCTGTCTGAATCCGTGTTGTGTGGGAGAGAGGAGGTGGTTAGAGTTTAGAAATTGCATAACTTGGGAGTGAATACACAGCTCAAGTATTTTGGATATGGGGGGTAGGATAGCTATGGGGTGGAAGTTAGAGAATTTGTAGGAGTTTCCTCCTTTATGAAGAGGGATTATGAATGATACTCTCCATAGCTTTGGGATGTATGCTTCTTGTATGAGTTGCAAATGGGGTGGATGACGCACTTCTTTCTCGTGAAGATAACCAGTAACTATGAACCTGTTTTCAGTTTGCCGTCCATTCCCTATTGCAGTATTAATATCGTATTGTTTTACTGTAAGATAGATGAGTGTGTGAGTGTGTGAGGGTGTGTGTGTGTGAGTGTAGTGAGTGAGTGAGTGACTGAGGGTGAATGAGTGAAGTGAGTGAGTGACTGAGGGTGAGTGAGTGAGTGAGTGAGTGAGTGAGTGAGTGAGTGAGTGAGTGAGTGAGTGAGTGAGTGACTGAGGGTGAGTGAGGGAGTGAAGTGAGTGAAGTGAGTGAGTGAGTGAAGTGAGTGAATGAAGTGAGTGACTGAGTGTGAGTGAGTGAAGTGAGGGACTGAGGGTGAGTGCATGACTGAGGGTGAGTGAGTGAAGTGAGTGAGTGAGTGACTGAGGGTGATTGAAGTGAGTGAGTGATTGAAGTGAGTGAGTGACTGAGGGTGAGTGAGTGAAGTGAGTGAGTGAAGTGGGTGACTGGAGTGGGTGACTGGAGAGGGTGACTGGAGTGGGTGACTGAGGGTGAGTGAGTGAGTGTGACTGACTGAGGGTGAGTGAGTGAGGGTGAGTGAGTGAATGACTGAATGATGGTGAGTGAGTTACTGACTGAGGGTGAGTGAGTGACTGACTGAGGGTGAGTGAGTGACTGATTGACTGAGGGTGAATGCAGTACATTGCACACAAGCACATTCCGTGACTATAAAAATATTGTCTGAAGAACAGACATTGTGTACAAAAACAGATGATATACAAATTACAATTCAAAGCTGTGTCAGGAACACCCAACAGATATCACTTAGGTATATCTCTATTTCTTTAACTGGAGGATGCTACATTGTGCCTTTGTGCACTGGGAAAAAAATCAAGGTAGTGATTTAAAAACATGGTGTCATAAAGGTGCATTGCAATTATTACAGTTGCATGGAATCATGTTTGGAAATCTGAATACATGTATGTAAGCCATGGCCCTATCTGAAATCAGCCCAAGGCTGAAGTTTCTCCATCAGTTGCAACAGTGCAATTTATTTGAATGAGGGTTTCAGAACAGCGGCAAAGTGTCATTTTCAAGGGCATGGGAAGTGGAATGGCAAGCATGTTCACATTGTGGGACCATTGCTTTTGCCTAACAGTATTTCTGGAATGCAAAATCTCTAGTGCTACAGTCTTGCCACATTAAAACAGACTATGCGTTAGCAGTAATTCAGTCACACTGCACAATTGTCTGAATTCTATACCTACATTTGCCTTTTACCACAATTGGTTCAAAGGACACGTAGGCCTACCTCTAGATTGGTTTTCTACCTGTGGCCTGTAATTCTTATATGTTAAGTTTTAATTGTGGTTTTTGTTGCAGTTGACCTTCCCATAACCATTACATTGTGTGTTCTGGGTTTTCTGGAAGATCATCAGCTTATATTTCTGCAACTGCATTCTATTTGCTCATGCTATGCCTACTGGACTGGTGATTCTACTTACATTCCTCTTTTGTAATGTCATTACATGCCTTATGTTATATATAGTTATATCTTACTTTGCCCTTTACCGAACTGAAATACTGTCAATGGCGTCTTCAGTGAGGGTGATGGATTTTTCGGCCAGTCTGCTGTATATATGGACGTATACGTGCATGCAATATTGTGGATGCTGAACACATTCATTTTTTCTGCATTGGACAATTCTCATGCAATTCTTTGGCTGTTTATTCTCTCCCACAATGTAACAGCTCACATGGCAGGGCACGGTCAAAGTAGTGCAAGACAGGGCTATCAGTTTGAGCCCAGGTATCGACCTGGAGAGCCAAGGAAGCAGCGCCATTCGTGCAACAGTGGAGAGAATGAACAGCCTTCTCTGGACCCTGATTACAGCAGTCTGTCAAGTATGACATGGTGCTTATGTGGCAAATGCACAATGATGACCACGTTGCGCAAATGCCTATGTTGTGTGTCATCCCCACGAGCAATTGAAAAATGGGCAGAAATAACTTCAACATCGGATCACACTGCATGCATAACTGTGCATCCAGAGTTTGAATCGGTGTGCCTTTATACACATGTTTTAAAAATGATATTCAGGCTTCTGTGTCACCGTAGAGGGTGTTACCAACCAACACAGTGGACAAACAAGTAAGTTGTCTCTGTGTGTCTGTGTGTCTGTGTGTGTGTGTCTGTGTGTTTGTCTGTAACAACAACAATGGTCTGTATTTCAGGTTGTACCGGGCTTTGGTGTACCATGCATACGTGTTGTGGGTGCATAACAATCGAAGGCTGGGATTTGGAAATCGCATGGTGCTACCCGCTTGTGTTGTGTTGTGAATTCGAGCACAGTTTCCATGTGAAGATGATGATTCTTACACGGGATTTAAACCTTTTGAGGGACTATGGATTTTTTCAGAACACTGACATGTCAATTAAAGTAGTATTACTATAGCTGTGCTTTGTTTGTCACAAACTGACAAAATGGATTTTACTTTTCAAAGCCTGTATACCCTACCTTATTTTGAAATTTGTAAGGTAATAAAGTGTGTGAATCATTATGACTTAGATACATAATGTTTCATGGGAGCTTCTGTCTACTATTGCCTTAAATTAACAGTGCTCTTAGAGCAGTGTACGTACTTGCAGCCCTTTTGACTGTTGTATATCATCATGGTGATTGTGTCTTTCTACAGCAATATTTGCACAACTTGCAATCCATGGTGAATGTCCACCAGTGCATTCTTCCTGTAGCCCACCATGCAGACAAACTAAATGTATGTGGTCCTAGAAGTGTTCTATTAATTCTGTACATGCATGTAACACACCGCATATGTAAGACTAAGGAATTCCTTAAGGTTTTTGGCTGCAACAAAGTTACCATACAGTCACTATATTCCCAGCTTGGTGATTGCACTTATTTGTAGCAGAAAGTGTTGAAGTTGAGGTAAGGGGAGAAATTCACCTGAATTAAAACTCCTTTTACATTGCTAATGTAGAAAAGTAGTGTTTTACAGTGCCCTGGTTTGAATCAGAGGAATTGCCGACTTCATGTGTCATGTAAAGCCTGGGAACAAGGATAAGAGCAACTAAGGTGAATGACTGACACTGACAAATGTATTTCATGACCGTGTCACATGAAGGCAGCCATTCTTAAAGTTGGATATTTCATTGAACATCGATTCGAACCGTTGAAGTCTTACAGGTTGTACCAACGTTATCATGCAGTCTAATCAGTTTACCTTGAATGAGTGTTGTGATTCCTGTATGTGATTTGATATAGTACTTTTTATTTTTATTAGGTGATCGTGAAAATGCCTTGCAGTCAACTGTAGTAAGACAAGACAATCTGCCACAGGGGGTATCATTCCATCGGTTTCCACGTGACCTCAACCTGTGAAGACAGTGGGTGATTAACTGTGGTAGAGATGTCGGTAGCATTCCGAAGTTTGTTAAGGAAGTGTTGAGTAGTGCAAATCCATGATATTTCCTCTGCTCCAAACATTTTGAGGAGAGCCAGTTTTACCTTGACTACCAGCATCAGCTACTTCCTGATGAGATGAAGCCCAAGCGTTCAATTCGGAGATTAATAAAAGGGGCAGTACCATCGATTTTCGCTCTTTCGACCAGCAACACATGGCATGGACATCTTCAGTACATCGGTTGCAGCAGAAACAGCATCAGAAGGTAAGAACATTGGTTGGAGCACTGAAAGGTTTAATCAGCCTACTGTCATTTGCTTAGTGGGATACTGGCACTGTATGCGTTTCAATTTGCAACAATTAATGAATCTACTTTTCCATGCAGCTTATTGAAGACCTTCTGAGTACAACTACATTGCAAGACATTGTGACAGAGCAATGGTCTGTCCAACGCAAGGTGAGTGTAATTGTATTGTCTCCTCAGCATACACATCATTACTCACTACTCAGGTGAATGTAATTTTAATGAGTCATAATTTGCATCTGTTGCAGAGTAATATGCATGTCCAGCTACAGAATCAAAGGGATCCTGATAATGACGCGTCAAGACACAACTTGGTGGAACACCAAATGGAAGACTGCCAAGCGAGTCAAGAATCTGTGGAGGTAAGTTTTGATGAAAACCTAGTGGAATATGTATGTGTGGAGAAGCATTTAGTCTACTGGTGAGGTTATGGTTGTCTGAGGAATCAAAATAATTCTAAATGAAAATTTTTGTCCGGAGTTCATTATGAGTCCATTGAATATATTGACTCAGGATCAGGGTGATCCAAATGCTTATGCTGTCATGACAGTGATAATATGTGTGTCGAGTTTTATACTTGTATATTTAAACTGTGTCATTAGTCGAGCATTGACTGATTAACAATTGTTATGTGATTGTAGGTTCAAGCGACAGAATTGTATGAAGAGGTAGTCGAAGGCAAGGAAGTGTACGCAATGGAGATTGGGATTTGCAGTTAGAGTACAGTTGCATGCCAAAGTTTTGCCAAATGAAAGGTAGAAGCATAGGAATTCAAGCCAAGCTACTGGACCTTCAAACACTACCATGCACTATGATTGATGCAGCTGTACAGGTTCCAGAAGTAGGAGTCTCACCACCGATAGATCACACATACTTCAAAAACTCCAAGGTTGTACAAACAGAATTGAGTGAGCCCAGACCAGAACAGCACAGTTTCGCTAATGCCAATCATCGCCTGAGTGAGAGTACATGTTACAATGAAAAGGATGAGAGTTGCACAGAAGAGGCCACGTGTAGCACCAGTGCATACACCGCTGTGGAGATGACAAATTGCAGTACTCCGGTCAAGCTACATAAGGCCATCCATAACACGAGCATGCATAGCAGCTCCTCACTTTCTCAGTGGACAGATGATGTTGAAAAGCATCCCGACTGGTTGTACACTTCTGACAACTTGTCTACATCAGAGATGGAAGACACAGTGCTGGAACAGGACGAAGACAAGAAGATGGTAAGTGAATCAATGTTCATTATGTTTGACTCCTGCCTGGATTGCGTTTTGTTAAAACTGATATGTCCACAATGCCACACACCAGCTGTGGAACTGAAAAAAGTAAAGTTGGGATCCTATGTCTCGGTGAAGGTATCATGCATTAGTGGACACGAAGTTCTGCATTGGGAAAGTCAACCAGTAATAGGCCGAATGCCAGCTGGCAATCTTCTACTCACCTCATCTGTACTTTTCAGTGGAAGTACGTATGCACATATAGTGCGATTCTGTGCTTATCTAGGACTGGAATTTATAAGTGAAACCACATTCTATTCTATTCAACGAGAGTATTTATTCCCAGTTTTGCAGCATACTTGGACACAGCATCAGACTCGTCTGCTAGAAGATGCAATGGGTAAGGAAGTAAGGTTAGCTGGAGATGGGCGGTGTGATAGTCCAGGTTATTCTGCCAAGTACTGCTGCTATAGCATGATGGACCTGGACTCTGGATTCATTGTCGATTTCTGTCTGGAGCAGGTCTGCAGCGGTGTATACTCAGTGGCACTGGAGAAGAAAGCTTTTAAGAAGTGCATGAAAAACTTGCTGGATAAGAATGTGAATGTAAGCCTTGTGGCGACAGACAGACATCCTGGGATAAGGTTATTGATGCACACAGAATTTCCAAAGGTGGATCATCAGTTTGATGTGTGGCATATGACCAAAAATTTGACTAAGAAAATCACTGAAGCTGGGAAAAGGAGAGGCAAGCAAGACTTACTGCAGTGGTGCCACAGTAGTTCAAATCACCTGTGGTGGTGTGCTGAAACGTGTGAAGGGGATGAAGTCGTACTAGAGGAGAAATGGTTGGGATTGCTCTACCATGTAACTGACCAACACAGTTGGGGTGATGGCAAGAAGGTTTCCTGTTGTGGACATGAAATGCCACTCATTGATGGAGATGAGGCAAAGTGGCTGGAAGAAGATGATGCATGTCACAGTGCATTGAAGAGAATTGTTGCAAACAAATTTCTCATTAAAGATTTGAAGCACATCACCAAATTCTGCCACACTGGTGACCTCGAGGTGTTCCATGCATTACTGTGCAAGTATTGCCCCAAGTTTGAGCACTTTAGTTTTGCAGGGATGAAAGCAAGAATCATACTTGCCATCCTGGATCATAATGAGAACCTTCATCATGAGCAAGCAGTGGTGAGATTCCCTACAAAGAAGTCAGCAGCAAAGGGAGAAATTAGGTATCGCATGGTGTACCCAAAAGCAAAACAGGAGTGGGTAGCCAAACCAATATTTGAGAAGAGAAAGTTTGACTACATATATGACCTGATGTTGGAAGTTATAAAAGCTAAGCGCGACATCTTGGAAACGCAACCCATGTCTATACCTGACATACCAAAGAATATTGCTAGGTGTGAACGTCCTGAGAAGACTATGGTGATTGCTAGACATATTTCACAATTTGGTGATAGTAAACATCCTGGTTGAAACAGCACAGTTGCTAATGTGGACTGGGTAAATAAATTGTGACACTCTATACTTTTTTCGATTGACCGAATTTGGACTGATAATATCACCAACTATTGATGGTAATGGGTGATACTACCCCTATACCCTAAATAGCTCACTACAGTTAAAGTAAATTAACTGTTTTATGAGAATAGGAGCACTGCCTCAATATGCACGATCAGCCCTTATTGACCAATTTAAAGTGACACCCATTGGGATGCCCCCAGGCATTCTGTACTGCTTCAGAGATCTTACTGGAACTGGACCACTGGTGGGACATACCTGAAATGCACCTGTTCGCCTTTTCCAACAGGCAACTTGGCTGACATTGCAGCAGGACAACAGAATCAAAGGCAGTGGTAACAGATGGCATCTCCACCTCTTGGCAGGGGAAATTTCTGCATGCTTTACCACCCTTCCCATTATTTTGAAATGTGCAGCTGAAAATTTAAGCTGGATGAAGCATACATCTTTATGTTGACTCACTACTGGCCAAGACAGCACTGGTCCCCCTCCTCGTAGGTCAATCACAAGTTACCCCACTCAGTGGACCAACTAAACATGAGGGATCAGAGATGCATAAGGAAATCTTGCCTATCGAAGAGGAAAATATTTTCCATACAGTTTTACCAGGTATTTGGAGCACGAGGAAAGTGACATCCCTTTAATACTGTCTTGTGTGTAAACCAATACAGACAGGTGCATACTGTACTATAAAATGACATTTTCTTTCAATATCTCAGCTTGTCTCACCCTGGATCCACCCTTATCAAAACCTTCCGGAAAGGGGTTCTCCACCTAAGACCCCATATGAAACAGACACCTCCTCCATGGGTTATTTAACTAGAAGTTCGAACTACTCAACATAGCCCCCTTTGAGCCAGATGGCAAAGCCTCACCTAAATGTTTACAAATGAAGCACTGTCATTTGATGGGCTGTAACCTCAGACTGGAGGGTCTCCTATCTAGAAGATGTAATGTCTGACCCATGTCTCATAACCTTCCATCTTGATAGGCTTTCGCTCAGGACCAACCCATCCTTCATGGCAGTGATGAATGACCTATCCCTGAACCAGGCCATACACCAACCCACTTTTTTCCCTAAACCGCAGGGTGATAGGTATAGTTATCCATACTCTGGATGTGCACAGACTGATTTGGTTTTATGCCCGTAACACCAAGTGTAAATCAGTTCAGGATTTTGTCTCTTTGCACCCCAGGACTGTGTGGAAAATAGTGGTCATACTGAACATTTCAGCCTCTTTTCTCAAAGGTAATTACATTTTGCTACCTGTACCATGGAAACACATTGCATGAAAGTATTACAGCTGACTACAGAAGAGCGATGGCCTCTTCAGGAGACTTACGGAACGTGACCCCAATGCTATCATTGAAGTAGCTAGCTGTTCCTTAGTACAGACTTTATGTAAAAAATGCAAGCTGGACCAAATCACAATGGCCAGAGCAGGATTGACTCAGGCTGTCCTCCATGGTTTCCTAGGGAAACGTCTACCAGACCAGATAGCCTTCATGGTGAGCTGCGGAAGTAAGCCACGCGGAATAATACAACAGTGGAAATGGAGGACATCAAAGTTGTGTAAAATATTACCATAAACATAGATGTCAATGTCTTCCATCTTGCAGTATTCCTTCACACCCTCACACTCCTGTGAGTGTGCACTTGCTTCTGTGGGTGGCAGTGGATGGACTATGCCATTTGCAGGCCTGGAGCCTACTGGTGCTTCTGTTATTAGGGCTGGTGTTTGTGGACATCAATTTTACAGCCCATCTTCATAGAGCTACACAAAGTGCAGAGGCACGTTGGATGGAAACATTGGAGTAGTGGTCAGATGTAGGTGAAAGATAGGGACCCACACGTGAAAAAGATAGGGACCCTCATGTGAAATAACATTAGAAAAAGAATGAATCGAAACCCTTAGCACCTCCCTGCTGTAGTACTTCATACTTCCGGGAATACAATCATAACGGCTCAGCCTTGAATTAGAAAAGGGCGGGTAAAACATCCAACAATTTGAATTTGTATCACATTGTGTCACCAGTTACAGAAAAAGAGAGACAATTTGTTTCAGTTTCTGTGAAAACTGGCTGTGTGCAAGTCACAGAGAAATACTGTCAGATTCAAAGATGGGACGAGCATGGTAAGGCATTTCTCCTTCAGATATTAAGTATATAAACAGTACACTGGCTGTTGTTTACATTACAACTTAGGGGATGAGAAGGAGTTCCTTTTCTGTTGAGCTAGCAGAAGATGGACTTTGCCCCGTCAGCAGAAACGGGAAGTTAATTATTTCAGCAAGTTACTTGAACTGAAAGGAAAGAGTTAGACTTTTTTTCTCATATTTTTTACGACGTTCAGTTTTCTTTTTCAGCTTACTGCTATTTATACTGTTGGATGGGTCTGGTCCCATGGTGGCAAAGAGACCTTATTGTCCACTCCTGGCCCCGTTCACTGCGATCACCGTTGTATACCTCTTAAGCTTTTTTCACTGTGATTACTGTTGTATGCCTCTTAACCTTTTATTGCAAAAAAAAAAAAAAAAAGAAAAATCTGGACAAAGCCAAAATAATGAAGGGACATGACTTGATGATTAGAGTTTGACTGGATGACTGGTTCTTGAGTTGGTAAGGGATGGAACTGATAAGCTATGTAATGTACAATTGTATTAATGCCAGTGTATGGACTGCCTATTACATGCAGTCACTGTAAATGTACAGCGCTCTGCGTGACATGTATGTGTGCTGTTAGAATTAATGAAACTAACAAAGGTCAATGATCAATTGGCATAAGTTCTTGTGTAAGATCTGTCATGCTGTGTAGATGTAGATCAAGAGACCACTAATCTTGTGGAATGTCTGGAATGTTTTGTATTAGTCCGCATTTCCAGTAGGGGTTCTGTGCATGCCGGAGAAATAATGCAGTTATGTATGATTCCTTTTTTTTTTTTTGGCAGCTGGAGGTTATACAGTGTGTTTAGTAAGGACTGGTCCTTTGTGAATAAATGTTGGTATGTAGAGTGATTTGCTGCTCAAGCAGCGCATATATCTGGAAGCCTGTTTAGATGCAGGGGTGTAATGATAGTGACATGAGTGGATCCGGCTGCAGGTGCAAGTATTGTTGTGGCGTGAGTGGACCTCTGTGATGCTGGCTACCTTGACGAGGTAGAGAGGCTTTTCACAATAGTGCTGTGGTAATTGCCACGTTTACACATTGTAAACCAAAAGCCAGCTTATCTGGATGTCATTTACGATGGATCAGTTGACTTCTGGTACATCCTGGGAAATTAACTGGTATTTGATTACTATAGATTTGTAAGGTCCCTTAAAATCAGAACTGTTTCACAGGTGTCAGATCATCATTAGGCTGCAGTCTTAATGTATACTGGGTATATTGATAGAGAAATGGATACAGCGCATATTTATTTGTTAATGGATATTCAAGTAATTAAAGCAAAATATGTAGTAAGACGATGCATACTAACTGGTGAAATTCTGAGTAAACACTGATATAATGGAGTATATGTACTTGATTTGGGTTGTAATTGTAGCTGTGGTTGGAACACAAAATTGACCGTTGCTTAAACTGTGATAGGCCAGCAAAAATGTCAGGCTATAATATCACTTTTCTGAAGAGACCTACCGATGTGACAAAGTACAGGCAGAAGCACAGTAACCTCTAAAAACTAAGAGCATAAATTTGCAATGACTATGCGTAGACATTAATTGCATGTTTTTACATAAACAGATGTCTGGCGCAATTAAACACTACAACAGATTACAAGTGGTATGCACTACCATAATTTTTTAAAATATGACTTAAAAAAACATGTGGGTGCTGTCATGCAAGTGTGTGAAATATTTCCTGTTTATAGTGTATCATTTGTTAGCTATTTAACCAAACTGGAAGCAAAAATAAGTGGGAGTTTGATGCTTTGCAAAACAGTGATTATTGCCAGTGCTATGTAGCTTGGTTCTAAAATTGACAGGAGGAGTGCAACAAAAAAAGTCTCCCACTGTAATGAGGGAAAGGCTGACAAGAAAACAGTACATTAGTCTGGTCACCTGCTGTGAGCTGTCAATCACATGCAGATAATGGGTCAAATTAGGCTTAGCTCTTTGACAGCCAGGGAAGGTAGGTGTGAAGTGGGAGGGGAGATGCCTTGAAGAACTAGATTTCAGCATTCACAAAAGAAAGCAAGTTAGCATTTCTAAGAAGAAAGAGCGATAACATGCACTTTTCAGTTGTGTTCTGTAGCATTTGCACTTCTTGTGTTTGAAGTAGTCACTGAAAAAGGATAACATTTTAACCAAAAGTAGGGGACTTTAGGACTGCAGTGAATGCCTGTTAAGTCAATGAAGTGACAGTAGCTTAAGGGAAAATGTGGCAGATCTGATGCAATTTTCTGGAGACAAACAATGCTTTCTGGGATACTTAGAGGCAGAGTAAACAGTCTGAATTTTTTTCAAAATGCCAGCCCCCATGTGGTCAGAGTCAGAAATTGCATCTAAAAATATCTAAAAAGCTCTAAATAGTCCCAGAGTGCTGTTAAAATGTAGGAAACATCAAACCATGATGAAATTAATATGTTTTTTGAGTCTGAGGGTGCAGTGGTCCTTTAAGGAGAGAATTAGAGAACACATTTATCACATAGGTAAACAAAGCAGAAGTAATGCCCTGGCCAAACATGTTATGAATACTAATAGTCAACATAAATTTACGTTTATGGCCATTGCTAGGAGTTTTGTGAGTTTAAGAGGGGGACACATGCAACAAAACAGAGGAACTGGAAGCTAGATGTATAATTTTATTCAGAGCTGATATGGGACATGGTCTCAATGAAAAAATACCTCTGAGACCAAAGTTAAAGGTCAGACCTCTATGTAGGTAAAGTAGTTGTTTTTAAGAATATGTATTTTAATAATGTGTTTATATTGCACAAAGTATATAAAATATATACATTTTAGGATTTTCTTTGAACATTTAGTTATTTTGTGTTTACTATACAGCTTTAATATTTTATAGCAATGGAATGTATATAGTCATGTGATGAGTTGTTGTCATGTGATGCATTCAGCAATGTTTAAAAGTATGACCGGTTTCAGTTTGTTTTTATGCACCTAAAGAAGCAGATGTGAAAGCATTTGTGCCTGATTAAAGTTTTATAACCTGTAGCATATCCTGTGTCCTCCTGTTGTTTTTGGATACTTTGCTGTAGCTTTGCTGTGGACACAAGGACCTGCAAACGAGTGTTTTTTATTGTTCTTGCTAATCTGATACTATTTATTCAGAATGTGATTGTTACATTCTGTGACATTCCTAGTTCAGGCTTCTATTGTTTCCTTTGAACAACTTTGTCAGTTTGATGTCATGTATAAAACATTAATTACCTTGGTAACAGCTTAAGTATTATGTATGGTCAAGATGTGTTACAAAACCACAATTCAAGTTAAAGCAATTATATGACTTGTTATGCACATTTACCTATATGAGAAAATCATCATGTTTCCCCTTGATGTTCAATATAGTGTATGTCATTTATGACAAGTTAAAACAATAGTGTTATTATACTCAAGCCCATGTTATTAAACTGTCTATTGTCAATTTAATACTATTTGTTCAGAATATGATTGTTACATTCTGTGACATTTCAAGTTCAGGCTTCTATTGTTTCTCTTGAACAACTTTGTCAGTTTGATGTCATGTGTAAAACATTAGTTACCTTGGTAACCACTTAAGTATTTTATATGGTCAAGATGGGTTACAAAAACTACAATTCAAGTTAAAGCAATTACATGACTTGTTATGCATATTTACTTATATAAGAAAGTCATCATGCTTCCCCTTGATTTTCAATGTAGTGTATGTCATGTATGACAAGTTAAGACAGTAGCATTATTATACACAAGCCCATGTTATTAAATCCTGTCTTTAATATCTAAATTTAGCAGACTGCTTCATTTTATATGGCGATTATATATTTTATGTCTAGATTTACTAAAATCATACATTACATAACTATTGTGTGTGTGTGTTTTTTTTATCAAGAATCAACTTAATGAGCTAAACAAAGTGTTGGGAGACCATCAATATGTGTACATGTGTTAACCACATAAAAAAAAAAACACAAACCAAATAATGTGGTTTAAAAAAGCCCTTTTATTATTTATATATATATATATATATATATATATATATATATATATATATATATATATATATTTTTTTTTTTTTTAAAACCAAAAACATCATTGCCGAGAATCATCTTGGGGGCTCCTCAGAACCATTAAGCATTATTGTCACTCTGTCGTCGTTATCATAGCAACCTGGGAGTGTCTGTTTCTATTAATTTGTCTGTGTACTGCATACCAGAGGCTCGTGATGCATCTGAAGCAAAGCTTCACATCACTGCAACTTCAAGCCTAATTTCCCTCCCTTTCAGCAAGGCAGCAGCCAGGAAAAGAACAGAGAGGAAACAGATAAAAAAAATCCCCAACAAGCCGCCACAACAAGAGACAACACACTCCTCCAGCCCTCCCACCTCTCACTCAGCAGATGTGCAAACAAACCATTCTCTGCCAAAATATCCCAACTCACAGTTCTATCCACCCCCTTCCCCTGGATCCAGGGTAAAACACCAAATGTCTCTTCCTAATACACAAGCATCAGTAAACCTCAATCACAAGCCACAACTCACAGCTTCCTGGAGATGAAAACAACAACATATAACAGCTGCCAGAACAGCTGCATCTACATACACCATGTCAGACTTAATCAAACAGCACTTGAAGCTATGATACCTGCCATAATTGATATTAATTATGTTTAAACAGAATAATAATGACATTTGTACTAGCTGCCAGACACAGCTGCATCCACACACACACACCATATCAGGCTTGATCAAACAGCACTCATAGATGTGATACCTACCATAATTGATATTAACTATATTTAGACAGAATAATGATGACATTTGTACAAAGAGCTTGGTACTATTATTTAACCAGGATATACATGACATTTCTAAATTATACTTTAACTGAAGAAGGCATTAGTCTCCATGACAGCATTTTTTTTTTCAAAACACTCTACTGTTACTGGTATTATATATGATGTTAATTTGTTGCATTTGAGTCTAAACTCTGATGAATGGTAGCTTGTTGAATTAGCTAATTAATTACTTAAATTATTATAAGTAAAATCAATGAAAAATGAACAAACTAAGTATTCATTGAGTTCAAGTATGGAAATAGAAACTTCTATGTTTGTATTATATGTTGCTTTGCTTGGCTTATATATAATGTAAATAATAACCCATCTTGACCTACCTTTGTTTGTGAAGAATTATTGGACTCTTTGAACATGAATAAATCATTATGGTTTCTCAGTTGTTTAAGAATCCCTCCTTTTTTTTTAAATAGAAACAGATGACAAGTGATGTACCATATCAGTTGTTACTTTGAGGGATGTAGTTGTAAGAGTTTTTTTTTTTTTTGGGACAGCTATCTTGGAATCAGTTTTTTGTTTCTTCTTTCTAGCATCAGTCCAAGGATTTGTTTCTTTTATTCTTTTAAGAGTAGGAACCATCCATTCCATTCCTTCTGGGATAGACACTGTGTTGTTGTTTTTGATGAATATAGTAGCTTCTTCTAAGTCATTAAAGGTTCTCATCTCATTGGCAAAAAGTATTTTTATCTTGGCTGGAAAGGCCAGCTGTGCTTTAATGTTGTTTTGTTTCAACAGTTTTATTACTGGCCAGACTTTTTTCCTTTGTTCTAGTATTCTGGAAGAATAATCATTGTCAAACCTTATCAGGCTTTGATTGTATTTTAAAGGTAATTTTCTCCAAGCAGATTTTAATATTAGTTCCTTGTCCAGAAATGAAAGAAATTTTATAACTATGCATCTAGATGGAGTATTGTTGATTTAGAAGCAGGTTTCCTCAGTGCTCTATGCGCCCTTTCAATCCCAAATGAAAGTTTCTCTTTCAATTCTAAATATTCAGGAATCCAGGTTGTTAAGAATGAAATAATGTCTTCTCCTTCAGTGTTTTCAGGCAGACCAAAGATCCTTATGTTGTTTCTCCTTTCCCTGTTTTCTAAGTCATCTATTTTGTTAAGCAGTCATGTATTCTGTTTAAGCAGAAATTCTTTTTTGAATTCTTCCTCTTTGAGTCGCCCTTCAATGTCATTTAGAGAAGTCTCTATATTTGTTATTTTTGTATAGTGTTGCTGTAATAGTCCCTTAAAAGTATCAGTCTGTTTTTGAGAATTTAATTTGAGGTTTTCTAAGTCATTTTTAAAGCCATTCATCTTCAAAGATAGTTCCTGCAAGGTAGATGACATCAATTGCAATACTTTTTTCAAAGCAGCATCTGGATGAGAATTCCTTGAGTTGTTCATATTCAATGACTCAATATATCTCCAAGTTACTTGACAGGAAATTTTTTTGTATATCTCCACCAAAATTGATATTTATGTAGTTTAGTAGTTTATCTATAGATTTCTGATGTTTTAAACTTGAAAATAATACAATTTTCCTATATTATTATACTAGCTTATGGAGGTCTCAAAATTTACTGCTCTTAGTTAGCCATGTAGACTCTGCCCCCCCCCAGATTGTGGTATTCTGAAGTTGGTTTGTTTAAAACAAGAAACCTGATGACATATTCTTATTTGTCACAGTCTCCAGCTGTTGCCTCCCATGTCCGATATCCTTAGATGTCAGGAACTGCAGACCAGATGTAGGTCAGGATGGGCTTGATGGCTGTAAAGAGATATGAGGAAAGTCTTACTTTATTTATTTATTTACTTACTTACTTATTTGTTAACTGGGTAGAGCACTGATCTATATAGACCTTTTTCAGACATAGCCTGGAGTTACTGTGTGGTTAAGTATCTTGCTCAGAGTCGTACATTTAGGCAGTTGGGGGATCTGGAAATCAAACCTTGGACCGCAGGAAGTAGTTCATTAATAGCTCATAAACTTAACTTTCTACATCAACTGCCAAAAGCAGCATGACTATTTTCTAAACCCCATTACTCGTTCCCATCTCATATTCCCCCTTTGTTCCTTCATAGGCTTGCAATCACCTCCTGTACTTACTCTTAATTGCCAGAGTCCCTGCCATGTTAATTCTCATACCTTATTATAATCAATGTGTATCCACAAGACCACATAAAACTGTTGAACTACCTTAGAATGCTTAATCTTCATCATCATCTTAGGCTTTCTTCTCTCCAGAAAAGTTTTGTTTTCTTTATAAATGTAGAACTCAAACTAAACACCATCAAAGATGCATTAGTCCATGTTATATTTGCATAAGACATGAAGCAAATCATATTATCTTATGCTAATACGGTACATTAATTTCAGAAGGTTGCTCACATAATTAATGAATCCTAGAAGGTTGATCATAATATGCAGCTGGCCATGTGTACTGCATTCTGGGCACAGTAAAATACATGTGGGTATAATGGCATGTTAAATAGGCTAAAGTGTGCATTAGTGTGAAATAAATGAAACATATTGATTATATTTTAGAATTCCTGCTTATGTATGGGTAGATGTTTTGTAGCAGGGCTGGCCTTAGCAATTGGGGGGCCCAATTTGCAGAGCTCCAAAGCTGACTACCTTACCTACCACCCCAACTCTCCCTCAAGTTGCTGGCTACCTAGACTTAAGGTTACTTTAATGAAAATATCATACTACCGCACATTAAAAATAAAACATTATTTATTTATTAAGTTATATATTGTCATTAGGCCATTTAAAACAGAAGTAAAGTAAACTATTGGAGTTCTGTATTACATCAGATCCTGTGCCTACATGGTGTTTTATCAGGTGTGTATATCCTGGCTTGCCAGTAAATATGTTCCAAAACTCCTGTAGTACTGCCTGAATCTCCTGAACCTGAATGGTAAATAGCTGCTTGCCACCCCCCCCCACGCACTTTTTTTTCTGTCTCTCTGTTTTCCCTTATTCCCTTGATTTCACTCAGGCCCAAGTCTCCTTCATATCCAGTGCTCAACATTTGTACATAATGTAAATACTCTGTTCTTTATCTGTTATTTTCTCCATAGAAACATTATATTATATGATTTTATGACAGTTTACAGGTACTCTTTTTACTGATTTTATTCATTGAATTCTTGTTTCACATCTAGTTATGACTGTATTTATTTATGTTACATATTATCCTGACATACTTCTGTGCATGTATGCTCTAATATTACCATTGATGCATTGATATTAATTAAAATTTATTGTGTCTTTGATTGTATTTTTATCCTCCTGAACCCTGCAGAAGTCTAGGTGGAACAGTGCTCTACCTTGACCAACACATTTTAAATGAATAAAGTATGTAAGTGAAGCAGATGAATTAAAAAAAATGCCTTTGTAAATACACTACATACTCCAACATCTTTGGGCGTTGCTGCAGACATCCCCAAGCAGACTATGCTACTAAGAAGCATTCTTATTGTGAAACATGAAACCTGGCACAAATTATGTGACTCATCACCCTCCCAAACTCTCGCCTTTCATGCCCAGTGTCCTCAGATAACTGGATACACTTGTCAAATGAGTCAGAATGGGGAAGGGGTCAAAAAGAGCATGAAATATTTCTAACCTCCATTAAATATTCTTATTTCATATTACTCTTTTCTTCCTTTATTTGCGTAAGTAACCTCCTTCATTTACTCTAAATGAATGAAGTTCCTTACCTAGTTAATTCTCATACTTTGTCATAGTCAAGTGTGTTTCTCCAAAACCTCATAAAGCTGTTGAACTAACTCAGAATGCTCAACAATGACAGTACTAACAATCTCAAGCTTCTGTTTAGAAATGGCATTGCTCATACACTTCCCCACTTCCCCATTATAACTACTTTTGAAAAAATGGATAGGTAGACTAATGCAGACAGATCTTATTACAGCCATATTCCAGGTCACAAAGGCAGCAGTAAGGATTACATGCAGAGATAATCTATAGTTACTGTGGCGGAAGGAGATACTGACAGCCCAGCTGTCTGGAATTTTGTAAATAATTATGTCATTTGTGAGTATCAACATGATCTATATAAGATGCTTGAGTTACAACTGTATTAGAACTGTATAGTATGTGTATATCAAACTTGTTTGTACAGACGTGTGTTGAAAAAGGTTTTTGCAAAGTGCTTGAAATGTATCTACAGTGTGCCTTACTGGAATAGAACAGATATGTACATGCACTATTGTAGCTGTTTAAATGTATATATTTTAACAGTGGAAACTGGAACACAGGACGTTAACCTCAGTCCAGCAAAACTTCAGAAAAATAGCTGAAACTAGATTACTTTATGGCAGCTAGAGACAGAATGTCTATACTAGGGAGTTTTCTGTATTGTCTTTAAAGTGAAACAATTACTAGTTTTGAAATATGAAGGAAGGTAATTGTTTTATGATGTCCAACATCTGCCAAAGATGTGAGGTGTATGTATTTTTACAGTTTGATGCTAAATGCTACCAACTGCCATCAGTGGTTGTTTTGGGTCTGGGGACTAGAAGCCAGATGACAAGAAATGATGTCATTCTGCAAGCTAGCCCAGCAGTAATATTTGAGATATTAATCTGTGAACTCTCTGAGAGAAACAGAGCATTCTGTATTCTGTCTTGGACCTGTCATCAGCAACTAGAGAAGATCCATTTACCACATCTGCCTTGCTCCGTAAGTAAGCTTCTATGGAATAGTAACTCTCTTAGATATAGTCAGGAATATAGCAAAGCTTAGTTTAAATATTTTTCTTCATTTATTTCAGGCTGTCCTGCAATGTTTTTTTTTTTAAATATTTCCTGTGATTTTGAACTCTGATATCACGATAAATATATAGTTAACACTTCTTGTTCTTTTATAATTTATTATTAAATATATTTAAACATTTCATTGTGGCTGATCTATCTAGAGATATTTAAGTTCTGAGAGTACTTGCATATTTATTTGGTGACACTGTGGGCCACTCCTAATAGCCTTGCTCTTGGTTAAACTGTCATTTGTATTGGTAGCATTATATAGTAAAATTGGACACTCTTTGTTAAGGGTCTTAAAGTAGCTGATACATAGCTGGCTGGTGGCAGTAATAACTACCTTATAGTCTGGGCAAAAGGGGGCATAGCTAGTAAACCTGTGACAGCCTTTTCCAGGTGTGTGTGTGTGTGTGTGTGTGTGTGTGTGTGTGTGTGTGTGTGTGTGTGTGTGTGTGTGTAAATCAAATCTCAGAGTGTGTGTGTCAGCTACTTGGGCAGAGACACAAAGCACTGGTTGGACAGAGAGGGTGCTGGTGGTCTTGGCTTGGTCACTCAGCTGAGATGTCAACTCTGTATCTGTGCCAGTGGGGAGTCTTATTCAGGATCTGGAGAAAGAAGGAGAACCCAGCCCCGGACTGACTGTGGTCTCTGTGTGCTCTTAGGGGAAATTGCACTTGATGCAGAGAGCTGCATCTGGTAATACTGTGTGTGTGAACCTTGTCATCCTCTCAGTGTACATCCCCCCATTGGTGCCAGTGGTGAGGATTGGAACTACTTGATTACTGGTTCAGTGGTGGGGCATCTCAGTCACTAAGCATTATGTTTTGGTAGGTGGAAAAAATCAGAATGCCTTAAGGAAACCGACATGGATGTAGACAGAACATGCAAAATTCATATAGGTTGTTCAATTTTCTATAATGCACTTGCCTCAAAAACTCCTCTCTTGTCCAATCAAGTGATTTTGTAGTGTTAAGTTTTTGCTTTTCTGCATGCACTCCAACCTGTTTTGCACATGACTCTCTGAAGCTGTAATACCCCTTAGTCTACATTGTACTTTTCTATCAGTTTTCAAATTAAGCCTGGTATTATTAGCTTCCAAAACAGTAACCGGAGTGGTACACACACAAACATATTGTTAATCTGACCAATTCTGAGTTGAAAACCCTGTTGAAAACTCAGCAACAATAATCGATCAGTATGGGAATGTGAGCAACTAACACTGTGAGTCATGCAGGTGCTAATATTACTGGAAAAACAAGAATTTGGTGAAAATGTCACTATATAACTAATACCCCCACCCAAAAAAAAACAGTAACGCTGCACTGAAACACTTGCTGAAGTACACCATGTATAAAAATTTATTCCAGTTTGAGCGGTTTCATCCCTCCAACCGGGGACTTCATTAGAATCTAAAAGACAACAATTATATCACTCCGTTTTATATAGGAAGCACCACACTCACACCTATGATATGTTTAGAGTGTCCAAGCCACCTACTGCATGTCTTTGGAATATGGGAAGAAACTGGAGCACCCAGAGGAAACCCATGTGAACACATAGAGGACATGCAGACTCCACATAGAAGGCACCCCAGCTGAGATTCGAACTGAGGAGCCTCTTGTTGTGAGGCTACAGCACTATCTGCTGTGCCACTGTGTCACCCTATCACTGCAGCTGTGATGTCACACATAACCTCATATATCCTTGTACCCTCCCTCTTGAGGTAGGTAAGCAGATCAACAGTTCATTTCTTTGCTGTGCCAGACAGCTCTACTAGTGCATCTGAGCCTATAATCAAACTTGGTTAAACTGGGTCATTATCAGGACTTTATCCCTGTACTCCACATAACTGATACACACACACACACACACACACACACACACACACACACACACGCATGCGCACACACACACACACACACACACACACACACACACACACACACACACACAAAGAGCTCCTATGGCATGCATTATACAACACACAAATAATATGATGCCAATTTCAACAACAACACAAGGTACCATAGATATTGTTCATGCAACAACACATACAGAACAACTGCAGCATTTTTACCTAAAAACCAGTAAGAATGAGCAATACAGCATGCTAGTATATAATACAGGTGAAAGTTTCTTGCACAGGAGATTCCAGGATGCCAGCAGTGATGCATACTGCTGCTTATTACATGCTAGATACTGTGCTGTGTTTGTTGTATTGGTTGTTGTGTCTGTGTGTATGATGTGTAAACATGCACATACAGGTGCTTATATATAACACTCCCAGTAGACACAATGTGTTTAGTTACATATTTACACATCCCTTTATTTGTCCCACTGTATATCTCTATGTGTGATGGGTATTCCATCATGCCTTATGCAGCATGTCATCATGCTCATTTCATGCTCTGTGACACACATGATATGAAAGACTGCTATGTAGTAGACACAGAGCATATTTTTTTTAATTTATTTTCATTACCTTTATTGACTGGGCTAGCCCTGCTGGGCAAGAGCAAATTTTTCAGAGGGGAACCATAGAGGAAAACTCCCAGCACATAGTAAATGTTACAATATAGCATCATGTCTCAGAATCATAGCCAAATTCAGAGAGAGAGAGAGGGGGTGAGAATGAGTGTGTATTTAGGGGGAGAAAAACAGACAAAAAACATACTTTACATTGCTAGCATAACCAAACACAATAAAAAGTGCACAGTGTGTAATACACTAGATGTACAATTGAAAATGAGCAGTTTTTCTATAAATCACAATTATAATAATTATCAGTTAATGCTTTGCTGTCAAATGAGAGCTTAATCATGATGCCAATCATCATATGCATAGAATTTGCCAAAGTAGTCATATAGGTGCCTGTAAGAGGAGATGATGCATGTGTAAACATGACAAGAAAAAACAGGTAGGGATTGCAGTTTGTCAGTTAAATCCTGCATTTGATCAACATCTGTCTCGATGACTATAATTTCCCTGATTTTGTTTCCCTGAATTTGTAACCCAGCCATATCTGTATTAGCTGAGCTTGCTGTGGGATTGCAGTTTGCACAGCTAATGTTTTCACTCCTGTACAGTGTTCTTTTTTTTCACAGTTCCAAAAACTGTTGAGTTAGTATATTTAAATGAAGGTGGATGAAGAAGCCGGGGGAACTTGTACTCCTCCAGGAAAGATGGGTACTTACGTGTTATCACAACCACATTCCAAACAACTCGATAATATGAAAGTAGCAGTAGCCATAGCTCTCAACCTTCCCTTTCTAAAACGAGGAACACTACCTTGCGTAATCATACCTCTCAACCTCTTAGCTCAAGGAATCTGGACAAAGCCGTACATAATGATGGGATGAAGGGCCAAAAATAGGGATACATTTTAAACAGTGCTCTTACAAACTTAGAAAGTAGCTAGAATAACATGGCTTCTGTTAAAATGCAATTTTCTAAATGAAATGAAGTCTGAAAATCAAGTGTATGTCATTATGTAGTGATTTCATTCCTTAGATCACCCAAGCGATTAGCCAGAAAAACATAAATTTTATGAGGAACAGACTGAATTTTTGAAGTGAAAATCTGGACATTCTGTGAAAATCTGTACAGTTAACATGGTATAGGTAGTGGCAGACTGTCTTCTACTGGCTCCGGTACTCCACCTCACACACCGTGACCTTCTGCAGGCCTTTGCGGCTGAATCTCCTCAATACCTGTCTCACTTTTCCCACTACATCCACTCGTTTCCTTTCTGCTGTTAGTGCACTCCATGCTACACGACCACACTTTATCTGTTGAATGTATCATTCCCCCTGTATACTTGTGTGACAATATTGTACTCCAAAGAGCAGAATGGGAAAAAAACAAGATGGTACGAATGTGGTTTTGATAATACTTAAGTACCAAAAGATGTTAGTTGTCATTGTTGTGTAACTTTATGATATTAATTTTAATAATTTTTGATCAGTGAGTTTGCATTTAGTAATTCAGTACTCACTGTCTCTTTTTTTAGATGTCAGGGAAAGTGAGACAGGGAATTGCACATTTTGATTATATAAAGTGAAGTAAGAAGTGGGCTCAGCAAGACATTTTAAATGCAGTGTGAGATGAGTTAGCTATGCTTTCAGGTGCTAGGTTGTTTGGTCATGATGGGGAAAGCTTACTTGGAGCTCAGACACGAAGTTTGGAATTATTGTGAAAATTAAGGCTAATTTGAAATAATATGTGCATGTGACATTTAAATAGCCATATGGACACATATGCTACATTTGCACAAACTTCCATAGAATATACATGCAAATAATGGAACATGCAGAAAAGTGTCAGGAAAGGCATAATGGCATGTCCATTTGTATGTGTGTGTATATGTATGTATGTATGTATGTATGTATTAGTACTATGCCCACAAATCAAGCACTTGTAAGCTGAAACATACCACATACAAAATGAGGCTGCAGATCTATGCACATATATACTGTACAGTGTAAATGAGTAGTGGACATGTTAGCATTGCTATGCATACAGCACATTATGAGAACACATGGAGGCCAAGGATGCTGCATTTGTCTAATCTAATGATGCACAAACTCTGTATACATATTGTAAATTACAAGGAACATTTATATTTGTCTACAGTCTACCATATAACATAATGGTATGTAAGCTAGCTTTGCTATGTGCCTAATGCATCAAGACACCATATGGAATCTATGTATATCACACCAGATTAGCTTCTAGTATACTTGTAGACCCTTCTAACAGTTATGTAACATTATATTAACAAGCAAGGTTTTCTGTGTTCACTACTTCTGATAAGGAAAATGTGACTGCAGACAAGATGATGCATGACATAATAGATTCATAGGTTCGTTCACATGTAGATACTAGGCAATCAGTCATCAAACCATTAACAGCCTAGCCCAGAACACCCAAAATCAAGAGTTACCTCCTGCCTCAAAGAAAGACACAGAAGTTAAGCCTGGAGAAAATTTGTAAAAGCCCATTCAGTTGTCCTTATTAGTCTTTTTTTTTACTCAGATAATTTTATTTTCAATTATAAATAACATTTACATAATATTTTTAAATATCATTTTAAACAACTATATACAATATTTACAATAGCCTGACTTTCAACTATATACACTGTATGTTAGTAAATATAGAACTGACAGATCAGTTATCAGAGATACAATATTGATTATTGCAGTGTCCAACAAAGATATAACTTTCTTCCAAGGATTATTTACCAATGGCCTGGGATCGATTCGTAGTTCTTTGATTTTTATTTCCATTGATGCAGTTGTCCTCAGTAAAGTGTAGAATTCTTCTGAGGTTGGTGGTGTATTTGAATTCCACCTTCTGGTTATGCATTTCTTAGATATAGCAAGTATTGTCCATAACAAATACATATTTGTCTTATTCGGATAGGACCTTGATTTACATTTAGTATAATCAGTGCTTTAGTTAAGTTAAAGGATTTATTAAATAAAGCTTGCAAAACATGATTAATTCCATTCCAATATGATTTAATTTTATTGCATTCATAAAAAATATGAATCCAGTATGCTTTATTTAGCTGTTCACACCTCCAGTAAAAATCATTTGTAGTAGAACTGATCTTCTTAATTCTATCAGGTGTTAAAAATGCTCTATGTAAGTATTTCCAGTTAAATATTTTCCAGTACTGTGTGTTAGAGGTGTAATTAACTGATCGTAAGATGTTAGATTTAATTTCTTCTGTTAACTGTAATGACTGTGCTTTTGTTAAGAACTGCCAGTATGATGGTTTGGAAATGTATAGATTTGAAATGGAACTTTTCTTTTCACAACTATTATATATAAATTCATATAGCAAGCTTATTAGATTTGGAATATCTTTAAATGAGGAATTATTAATGAATCTGCATAAATCTTGAGTGTACATTAGAATGCTTTATAAGGTTAACCAGTCTTGTGTTGGAATATTGTAAGTAGTTTTAATCATATGTATATCTAAAAGATTTAATTTTTTTACACATTGAAACCAGCATAAGAATTAATTTTGTTCTCAGGAGGTTATTGTTTCCCCTATATATTTTGTGAGGATAGTTCTTAGTGATGGTAAACGGGGATAAAAGGTCAAACCAAAGTTTTAGATCTATGTTTGCATTGATAACTTTCCTAAAGGAACTGATGTAATAATTAATCAGAAATGTTTTAGAAGGTTTTGTTATATTATATTGTATACTAATGCATAGTATGTGTTAGATATTATGAATATAAGGCTGAAATTAATTATGTTGTAAATATGCTGAAAGAAAAAGCTTGCTTAAATGCAGAAACAGAGTTTAGTAATATGTGATCAGCAACCATTCTAAATGACCATGGCTTGGAAAATAAGGAACCTGCTGAATGGACATTTTTCCCTTACAGACTTAAAAACAGGATGTATGCAAGAGCAAAAATGCAAAATCTGCTTTTAAAGACCAGACAATGACACTGTGACAATGTGTTTCCTCAAAAACATGTTTTTCTGCAAGGACAACAGGACACTGTTATCAGCATTGGCAAAAGAACAGATGTTCTTATACAAAGATCCAAATAGAATACAGGATGTTCACACTGTCAGAAAAGCTGGTCTCTTACAAGACATTGTTAAACAAGGAAGCTTAAAAATAATATTATCAAGTCAGCAGTTTGCATCAGCATCTGCAACAATTAGTATTGTTTCTACAGGATGAGCAATTCTCCAAAATAGAATATCAAGAGGAGATGCATATGTTTATGCATGACTAAAAGTGTATATAAAGAGCTGTATGAATCCAGTTATGTTAGGGGTATGGTAGGGACACATTTGTCCTGAGGTAAATGTTATATCTCTCACATCATCTGTACTATATGAGAAGTAAAGTTGGAACAGTACTTTAAGCTGCAACATTAGTCAGTTTGGTTTATTATAAAAAGTTATTTGTTACTGCTCTAAAGTTGATGCTGCAAAGTATATTCTCTCATCAGTGTATATTCTGCAAGTTTCTGTATGCAACAGACTGTGAATGCAAATATAACCGGACTTTGAATTTTAGCAGAATCCAGCCACCAAGACTGAGTGTCTTAAGAAGACTTCAAATCCATCACAGCAAGCAGTAAGCAGCTCAATATAATTTTTCAATGGCAAGCTAGTCTGCATTTGAATCTAAAATCTGCATTCAGACACAGAGGGAGTGATGGTAAGCCCTGCAGAGGGTCGCTTCAGTCAAATTGCAGTAACTAACATTTGTACGTATGTGTAAATCCTAAACAGAAGTATTCCAGTTTATGCAGCTTGCAGTAGTAAAGTTTTTTAGATGTCTAAAATCCAGAGTGAGACTAGTTCAAGAAAGTCGCAGTGCCATAAATTCTCCAAGAAAAGGTGGATGTCTACTTGTTCAGCAGTCCACTGCCTGTTGTGCTTCACCAGCTTCTCAAGTGACTCTGAAAAAATTATAGCCATCAGCAACAACAGCCTGATCACCTGTTTTCTTGCTAACTGGTAAGACTTTTTTCTGTGTCACATATTTAGTGTGGATTATGTTAGACAGTTTGTATATTCTTAGACAGTTTGTATATTCTTAGACAGTTTGTATATTATTAGACAGTATGGATATTATTTATGATTCATGCAGGAGTAAACCAAACTTTAGTAAATTGCAATGTTGGTATACACAGCACATTAGTAAATATAAAACCTTATTAGGGCAGGTTGATTGTAAGGCATTATGCAAATGTATTACAATATTTGACTGGTATCTCAAAGAAAACCATGTGAAATATGACAAATGTTTATTGTGTGCTTCAACAAAAACTGCATTGTGTGTATTATGCCATAAAAAAGTATTGCATCATATTGCTAAAACAATAGACTGTGAAGACAGATCTGTTCATGATAAAGAATTAACTAAGGGTAAAGAGTTTCCATTATATTCAGATGTTGAACAGTTATGTCCTGTCACCACATGTGAGTCAAATCAGTTACTGATAGAACCCTTTGTACATTTTGTTACAAAGAAATGTAGTAAACTTCTAAAAGACAGACACAATGAGTTCAGGAAGCTTAGACAAGTTATACATACATCTTTTCAAAAGTGCATAGGAGTTTCAAATTCAGCAGAACAGCTTACTAAAGAATGTCACAGCAGTTGCAGGATAAAATAAATAAATTAGCTGAACTGACAGAGACTGAAAACTTCCTACATACACAGTTAATCTGTGCAAAAAATATATTTTATAATATGTTTATGTTTTGAAAATGGTTAAACATACATGGTAGGATGGTAGGATCTGATGTCTGGACAAATCATTCTCAAATGTTTTACTTTCATTCAGTTAAAGCAAGACATTTATCAGTACTACAGTAAAGTAGAGCATATGACTGCCATTCTTAGCACAGTCAAAAGGTAAATGAAACAATTATAGTGCATAAAATTAAATAAAAATAGTTAATAAGAATAAAGATTTAAAGTCACAAGACTGACATGCTTGTATAAAGATATACAGATACAAGACAGACATGCATGTATGTTCTTTTCATCTAGAGTACATTTGTTTACAATACACAAAAGCAAAAGGCAGACATCAGCAAATATAAATAATGTAAATATAAACATGTGTTAGTTAAGCTAATATCTATTTTTTTTTTTTTTTTACAATTTTTTATAATTATATAGTAACACCAAACAGTTAAAGTTCTGAATTTTAAAAAGAAAATCACAGATGGTATTATTCAAACAGTTTTTGTAAAATTAATGGCAGGACAGTTAAATAGTTAAATAAATAAATAATAAAAAATACTGAAATCCATGTAAGCCAATTGTAATGTAGTATAAATGCATAGTTATGCAAATCACAATCACATTAAAGGAAAAATGCCAAAAGAATTAACTATAGTTTACAGAATATAAAATGTGAGCTCAGACCTTCCTAGACTGAATGAATAGTTACAGGAAATGTTGGAAAGATAAGATAAACAACAAGACTGATTGCCAGATAAGTAGCTTGAGTTTTTCTAAAGCATCATTGTTATTAAAACATAATTGTTAAAATGTTTACAGGCAACACTATTTGGTAATTGTAATAAAATGTCACAATTGTGCATAGATGTCACTGATAATCTGTTTGCAAGTAAATGTTAAAAGAAAAAAAACTCAGTTGCATCAAGTACAGCCAGCAAATTGACTATAGTATACATACAGTTCAAATCAATTGTGCAGGAGTGTGTAAATGCCTACTAGTGGTAGTGAACAGCAAAAGCTTTATAAAAAAATTATCAAATCAGACAAAAGTCCATAGTTTAATAAAATAAATGTATAACCAAAGTGTTGGGCTGACATACATTCTAATCTCACAGCATAAAGCGGATAAACAATAGTGCAATACTACAGGGAGGGGTACTTTCTCAGTTTTACACTGACTGTATAAGCAGTACTGCACAAGGGTCTGAAATAAAGCTACATAAAAAATAAAAAACAAGGGTCTGAAATAAAGCTACAGAAAAAAATAAACAACAAGGGTCTGAAATAAAGCTACAGAAAAAATAAACAACAAGGGTCTAAAATAAAGCTACAGGAAGAAATATTTCATTCCTTCTTGACAATACTCTTTTATGGGGAGGAAAAAACAGGTATTAGTGTATTAAAAATACTGGTAAACTGGACTAAACCTGACAGGATAAGATATTTTACAAACTGTTAATAGCTGTCATAATGGTTATTGTTGTATTGTTTAGTATTACATTGTAAAACTAACATATATTTGTGTTTTTTAGTATTAAATTGTATTTACAACCTGTTAAACTGTAAAGCTATACAAGAAATGGTTTAAAAAACAAGAGATGATTTAAAATTCCTTTATTAAAGCTATACAAGACAAAATAAAAATATGCAAAATGCATAAATGTTTCTAATAGCAAGAATGGCCACTATTTTAATATGTTTTTGGCCAAACAATGTTGGTATAAAAAAGAATTAATATTTTTAATTGCTGAGTATGTAGTTTAAAATAACAGGACATATGGATTTGGTATCAATTCCACTAGATATTTCTAAAGAGACATAAACATTTTCCAAGATTTTGCTTAATATTAATGTTATTAAATTTGTAAGATTAGACTAAATGTACTTTATAGTCTTTGTATATACAAATGCAGAAGAATTCAGTACAAATTATAGGGCAGGATTCAGGAAGGCTTACACGGAGTTTAAGAGTAGTGTAAGCCTCCGTGTAAGCCTCCCAATCCAGGAACAGCCCAAACCTCCGTGTAAGAGACAGCTAAAATGTCTCTTACACGGACTGGGCGTGGAAATGGTCAATACCTCATTTGCAGCTGAAAGATATGCAAATGAGGTATTTGAGCGATCCAGGAAGCCCAAAGCAGTCTGTGTAACGGATGTTTTAGCTGCAGAAATGTACTCAGCTGACAACTGAGCACATTTCTGCAAAATTGACAACGGAGCTATGTCAGCTCCAAATAAAGGGTGCATATGTTTCATCTAGCATGCCAATGGCCAAATATGTGGCCATTGGCATTAAAAAGTGTTTCAAAATTATTTAAACTAACTTTTTTTTTTCGTGGGATTTTGATGTTTAACTGCAGCGCACACCCGCGCAAACAGGGTGCACTGCTCAAAAGTGAAAACCAAAGCTTATAAGCCCACAATTATGGGATTTATGTATTACATGGAATGACAATGCAGGGACTAGCAGACCAAAAACAATATGGCCTCCGTGTAGTGGTTGTCAAGGGGGGGAAGCTCCGTGTAAGACATGTAACTAAGCATTACTAGGCAATCCTATGTAAATGAGGGTTACAATACTGAATCACACTGCCACATAGGTAATGAGCACTTTCTGAGTAGTGTAAGAGTTATAGAAGGGGGAGGAATAGAGTAAGAGGTAGGTGACATCACGGGGGGGAATGATAGAAATAAATGTATCACATTGGAGGGCAGTGTAATGTGACAGATGACAGACAGACATCAGGGAGAGAGGTGTGTCCCAACAGAACACTAGGAAAGTCAAGAAATAGAGGGTGCACACTATCCCTACACTCAAACTTTCTTGATATACGTGCATGCTTGGCGCGTGTGTAAGGCAGGTTCAACATGTGGGAGCGTGTTGCAAACCGTTTACAACGGTTTCTTGTGGCGTCTGCGTGTGGAAGGCAATGTAAACAGCAGGAAGCCTGTTGCCTGATGTATAAGGCTGTGTCCGCGCGTTTTACCATGAATCAGCCCAGTTCAAACCGTGTAAGGATGTGTGCGCGCATGTAAGTCACTGTGAGCGTGCTTATGCTGGTGTGCACATTGCTCCCCTTGAGGAAACAGAAAGGAAAAAGGAAACAACCAGATTACAGGGAAGCTGCCAGAGGATACTGCTGGAGTTAATTGGTGGAAACAATTGGAAGCAGGCAATTACACAGGCAGACTAGAAGCCCAACCCAGTACTTAAAACACTGCAAACAGCAGTGCAGGCTGTTTCTCACAAGAGATACTGCAAGAAAGGAGTAAGCTATCAGAATTGAAAACTGAAAAAAGCTGAACTCAAAGCAGAAATGCTAGGGGCTGCCATAGCTGTTATAATCAGGCATAGGCGAATTGCTGAGGGTGGTGACAATGCAGATGCTGACAGACAACCCAGAGTGAGGAGAAGGAGGAGAGTATACAGGCCCAGGGTCACCTACCATGGGTTACATGAGCTGGAGATAGTAGAGCGCTACAGAGTGGTCAGAGACCTTCTGCAGCAAATTGTTGAGCTGTGCAGGCCACGTCTCACACACAGAACCAACAGAGGGGAACCCATCCCAGTGGAAACCAAGGTATGTGTTGGCCTAAGAATACTAGCAACAGGTACCTTCCAGAGACCAACTGGTGATATGATGGGGATATCACAGGCATCAGCCTCCAGGGTACTGCACCAGTTCCTGGATGCCATGTCAGCACATGTCAGTGATCATGTATATTTCCCCAATGCCCGTGAGGTATTGGCCAGCAATATGCGTCTCTTCCAGCAAATAGCGGGATACCCTGAGGTACTGGGTGCAATAGACTGCACGCAAATACGCATCAAAGCACCAGCCGGTGTGCGGGGTAGAGCCTATATTAACCGCAAGGGATTCCCCTCCATCAACTGCCAGGTCGTGTGTGATGCCCAGGGCTTAATAATGAATGTGTGTGCTGGCTGCCCTGGGAGCTACCACGATTCCCACATCTGGCATCTGACGCAGCTGTACCAATCATTTTCCAGTGGGGACTTCCCACACGGACACCTAGTGGGGGATGCAGGTTATGCACTTGAGCCGTGGCTGATGATACCCATCAGAAATGCACACACACCTGAACAGGAATGCCATAATGAGGCACACGCACAAACACGTAATGTCATAGAGCATGTGTTTGGGCTGCTCAAGTCATGGTTCGGTGTCTGGACACATCTGGTGGAGCCTTGCAGTACACACCAACTACATGTACCCAAATGATCATGATATGTGCTATGCTACATAATATGATCCTGCGGAAACAGCTGCAGCAGGACCAGCATAGGGCTGGGACAAACATACCCCACCATTGCCAAGGCCACCACAGGCAGAGGGTGACTCGGAGGAGGAACAACCTGACCTTGCCCCAGTAGGCAGAAGGAGGCGTGCCCAGTATGCCCTGGCCTTGGCAAAGAGGCAACGCATAGCACATACACTGGCTCAGTAGGAACACTGGGACTGATACCCCCTCCGACTCACTCATATAGTAACAGGGATGCCTAACATGACACAACCTGCTTCCAAACATGTACAGGGAGTGTAGTATGTGCATCCGACAGAGGCAACCCTGCAGCACCACCTGAGGCATGAATGCCATGTGTTAAGTAATGTGACACCATGTACCATATGCACACCTGAGGACCCTGACTAACATCCACCCTCACCAATCATAAACCACAAAAACACAAACCCACCTTCATAGGTACCACAAGGGATAGGAACCTAGATGTAATGCTACCCAATGCCAGAAGTATAAACAGCAAGATGCGTGCAGTGTAAACGCACACGGTATAGAGAATGTAGATATCAGTGCTGTAATAGAAAACTGGGTCAAAGCCCACATCAGCACCCTAACACTACCAGGTCACACCTCATACAGTGATGTACATGTGCAAAAACATGGAACAAGCTACAAAACGAGGGTGACTAGCAATAAATGTTATGGATAACCACACCCCCATGTTGGTACCACAACAAGAAGAAACATGGATTAGCCATGGTCAAATACCAATGGCTAAAACTGCCTACTACTATATAGCTTGCTGCAGACCACTGTCCTAATAGCAGGAACTGCACCAGGCCTATGTTCATAGGTTCATACTAGGCTATCTGCCCTAGGGCATTTATAAGCCTAGCCCAGAGTTTTGTGGCTTCCGCCACCCCTTTAGTTTGAAGGATAATATGCCCATTATTTTGCTGTGCCTCTGTCAAGCAGTGACACTGAGGTTATCCCTGGGGTATACCTGCGATCTCCCATCCATTGGTCAAGATTTCTCTTGAACAAAGCCAGCGAGGTGCTCTGCCTCACATGTACCGGGATGTTGTTCCACAGCATAGGGAGTCTCTGGGTGATGAATCTGTCCCTCCAGCACATCCTATTAATAGCCGTGTTGAGGTTTAAGTCTCTTGCCCTTGTAGTTCTGATGGATTTAGAGGTTTTGAGGTGAAGCATGTTCATTAATTCCGGGTTGGACATGGCCTTGTATGTCAGGCACAGGTCACCTCTGAGCAGGCGGTGGCGACTGAATAGAGCTGGAGTTCCTTCAATCGGGCAGCATAAGACATATTTTTGAGACCCTTTATCCTTCTGGTGAGGAATTTTTGGGGCCTTTCCAATTGCTGCAGGTGTCGGGTCAGATACATTCCGAATGGGGCATTGTACTCAATCATTGGTCTGATGAGTGATGAGTACAGGGAAGCAATGACCTCCCTTGATCTAGATGTGAATCCCTGCATGATCAGGTGGGCAATGTAGAAGGTCTTCCTAACTACTTTGGCAACGTGAGTGTCAAACGAAAGGTTACTGCCAACCTGGGTGCCCAGATCCCTGATAACCTCTTCTGTGCTTAGAGGATTGCCACCTATATGGTAACTAGGGGTAACCTTGTTTTTCCCGAAGGGTATGACTATGCATTTTTAGCGTTTAACTTTAGGCCATGGCTCTGGCACCAGTTATCCGTTTCTATGAGACCCTTCTGAAGGATGTCTGTGTCAGATGGGTTTTCAACTATGGTTCCCAGTTTGCAGTCATCTGCAAACTTTGTCAGCCATAATCCTCCTGTGTTTGCTTGTACTTCTGAAAAGTAGATGCCGAACAAAAGTGGGCCCAGGACTGAGCCCTGTGGGACACCACTTGTGACAGGCTTGGAGTGTGACATGGCGCCAGCAACTCTGACCCTGTGGGTTCTGTCACTTAGCCAGTTTGCAACCCATCTTGTGACGTATGGGTTTACATTTAAGCTGGTGAGTTTTTCAATGATACCTGAGTGGGATATTGTGTCGAAAGCCTTTGCCAGGTCAAGGTAGGCTGTGTGGACTGCCTTGCCCTCGTCAATGGCCTTGGTGACTGTTTTGAAAAAGTCAACCAAGTTTAAAAGGCATGATCTGCCTTTGACAAAGCCAAACTGGGTTGGATCCAAAGTCTGCAAGTCCCCTATGTCTTTATTTATGAGTTCCATTATGATCCTCTCCATAGCTTTGCAGACCAGGCTTGTCAAGCTGATGGGATGGTAGTTTCTGGGGTCGGTGGAGGCACCTCCTTTGTGAAGTGGGACCACCATTGCCGTACGCCACTCCTTGGGTACGTATCCTGAGGTGAGGCTAAGATTAAACAGCTGCCCTAACTGCGGGTTTAATTCCTCATTGAGTTCGTGGAGCACACAACCGGGGACACCATCTGGTCCCATGGATGCTGTGTTTTTCACCTTGGATAGAGCAGTTCTCACCTGAGCATTTGAGATGTTTGGGGGGTTACAATCCTCTGGTATAGATATCTCTCCTTTTGTGGGGGAGGGGGGGGAGAAATCTGCACTGAACCTGTCAGCCAGTATGTTGGCAATGTCTGTAGGTTCAGTGATTTTTACATCATTTTGAACTAATTCTGAGCATATCTGGGAGTTTCCTCCCAGGTTTCTAACATAGCTAAAAAAGGCCTTATGATTGTCTTTTGAGTCCTTAGCGATTTTTCTCTCAAAATTTGCCTTGGATGATTTTATGAGAAATCTCAGTTTTTTACTTATAATGAGCAGGGGTGTCTTCCCTTCTTCGGATTTTCCTCTATCTTGTAGTAGCTCCTTCCTTTTGTTGTAGAGCTTGTTTATGGCTGGGGTCCACCAGACTGGATGCTTGCCTTTGATACAAAGAGTCTTTGTTTTGTTTGGGATTGCCTGATCCATGCAGTCCTGGAGGTGCTGGTAGAAGGCATTTGTAAGTGATTCAGCGGTTTGGGTAATGGTTTCCGCTGGCTTGGGGGCCTTGAAAGAGACCACACCAGTCTTTAGAAGTGTGAAGTCGGCTTTTGAGAAGTTCTTCAATGTGGTCTTTTTTATCTGGGGTGGGGGCGGGATGTGGACTTCCAGTGAGATTAGTTTATGATCTGATCTCACCAATGATGGGTATACTTCTGGTGTTGAACATTGTGACCCCATGTTCGTGATGATGAGATCTAGTATGTTGTCTCCTCTTTTGGGGATGGTGACTAGTTGTTCCATGGCATTTGAGTTTATGAACTCTAGGAACCTTTGGGCTAGAGTGTCGGGGCTTGAGTAGTGATCCCAGTCTATATTTGGATAGTTGAAATCACCCAGTATGATGGTGTTTGGAGATACATTTATCCCCTCCAGTGTTTTCAGGAAAGCTGTGTGAGGTTCCTGAGTTTGAGAGGGTGGCCTGTAACATGCTACAAACTGCAGAGCAGTCTTGCCTACAGTTAATTGCACCTGGATGGTCTCCGATGCATCGTGCGTTGCCACCAACCTTGAGGTGAGGGTGTCCTTGATGAATATGGACACCCACCCTCCTTTCTTGGTGTTGTCCGGATTTTGGGGCCGGAATGCATGATATGAGGTAACACCTGATAGTACCGGGGTGCTGTCAGGAGCCTTGAACCAGGTTTCAGTCACAGCACAGACATCGATGTTCTCCATACTGAGAAGGGCTTCGAGTGCGTACATCTTGAGGTTGAGACTTCTGGCATTGAGCAGCATTACCCTTAGTTTTTTTCCTTTTTTGTGTTCTAGGGTGGTAGGTTTAGAATTTGAGCCTTGCCTAAAAAAGGCACAATGGGTGTGGCAAGAGCCTTAGCCAAAATCCGGAAGCCCAGGGGTGACAGGTGCAAGCCGTCCCTTGCGAATCAGCATGGCTTGTCCAGCATGTCATCCCAGGCAGAGAGACATTGGATCCCCTTTGAATGACACCATAGTTTAAGCCAATTATTACAGCTGATCATCTTGTCTCTGTATTGTGGCATCATTCTTGGTGAAGGTAGGATACTGCTCAAGGTCAGGGTCATACCTGCCTGGGCTACATAATCAGAGAGCTCCTCTATGTCTCTTTTCATGTAGTCCAGGGAGGTACGTCTCAGGTCGTTCTGATACTGAGTCATACTTGTACTTGCAGTTGAGTGACCTGAGTGCTTGTATTATGTGGTGGATTCCAGCGCCCGATAGGCAGCTTACTGTGACCTTCTCCTTACTCAATCTGGTGAGCGGGACATCAGTGTGTCTGACTATGGAGTCACCTATGATGAGTGTGTCTGGCATTGTGTTTGGCCTTAAGGGCTGTGACTGTTTGGCACACTGACTTTGTGGTCTATGTGTTGCATGTGCTGTGCCCTGTGGAGGCAGTTGTTTGGGTGTCTGCTTTGGTGGCCTCTGCTGTTTTGGTAGATTTCTGATCAGAGCCTCCGAGTATGTCTTTGTGTGTTTATGTGTATGATTTGAAGTTGTGATAGTGCTATGTGAGACTGGGTTTGTGGTGTGTGTGGTTACCTTTTCCTCCTCTCTGGTCTTGCCAGTCCTATGTTGAGAGAGCTCAGCCTCCAGTTTGGCTATATAGTTGCATCTCTCACATGTATTTGTGTTTTGTGGGAGAAGGAGAGGGTTGTCTGTGTACATGAGGCAATTGTAACATTGCCTCAATATTCCCAGGTTCACCAGCTGGGCAGGAGAGGACGCTAGCAACTGATCCCTCGACATGCTAGAAGGAATAGACAAAAAATGTTGGAATACAGGAAGATATCAAGCCCCCCAAACCACATTATATTGCTTGACTGACAATACCTACACATACACCATAGTTTCATAGTTTCATAGTTTCATAGTTTACTACTAGGCTATCTGCCCTAGTACATTTATAAGCCTAGCCATAGTGATGTGGCTATTGCCACCCCTTATAGTGGTAATAAGTGTACAGAATAGATTCCGAATATTGTGCCTCTGACTTAGTAGTGACACATTATGACCCCCTTACGTAATCGAATAACTTGACTGTGCCTCTGTCTAGTAGTGACACAGGGAGGACCCCTGGGGTAAACCTACAATCTCACATCCAGTTGTCCAGATTTCTCTTGAAGAGAGTCAGTGAGGGACTCTGTCTAACATGAACTGGGATACTCTGCTAGAGTGTGAGAAGCCTCTGAGTTATGACTCTGTCCCTCCAGCATGTCCTATACATGTATGTGCTGAGGTTCAAATCTTTAGCTCTCATGGTTCTGGTGGATTTGGATTGCTTGCAGTGGAGCATGTCCACCAAATCCTGATTGGACATGGTCTTGTATGTCAGGCATAGGTCACCTGTAAGTATGCGGTATGCTACTGAATAAAGCTGGATTTCGTTTAGTCTGGAAGCATATGACATGTGTTGTAGACCCTGATCTTCTTGGTAAGGTACTTTTGGGGTCTCTCCAGCTGTTGCAAGTGCTGGGTGAGGTACATACCAAATGGGGCTTTGTATTCAATCATGGGCCTGATAAGGGAGAAGTATAGTGGTACAATGACCTCCTTTGATCTGGATGGAAAACCCTTCATGATAAGGTGGGCAAGATAGAAAGTCTTTCTAACCACTTTGGCAACATGGGTGTCAAACGAGACGTCACTATCTACATGTGTCCCCAGGTGTCTGATTTGTTTTCTGTGCTCAGTGGGTTGCTGTCTATGTATTGATTTGTGGGTACTTTGTTCCTCCCAAAGGGGATGACTACACATCAGTTGCATTCAGTTTCAGGCCATGATTCCGGCACCAGCTTTCTGTCTTTGTGACGGCATTCTGTAGGATGTGTGCGCCAGCTGATGTATTCACTATGGTGCCTAGGTTGCAGTCATCTGCAAACTTTGTCAGCCACAACCCTCCTATGTTTGCTTTCACATCTGAAAAGTAAATGCCAAATAAGAGGGGTCCCAGGACAGATCCTTGTGGGACACCACTTGTGACTGGCTTTGAATCTGACAAGGCACCTGCAATGTCGACTTTATGGGTTCTGTTTCTTAGCCATTTTGCAACCTATCCTGTGACATATGGTGTTATATTTCAGCTGTTGAGCTTGTCTATGATGCCTGAGTGGGGTATTGTGTCAAAGGCCTTAGCCAAGCGCAGGTAGGCTGTGTGGACTGCGTAGCCCTCATCGATGGCCCTACTGACAGTTTCAAAATAGTCAACTAGGTGCAAAAGGCAGGATCTGCCCTGTACAAAGCTGAACTGGGTGGGATCAAGGGTCTGTAGGTCACCAATGTCTCTGTTTAAGAGCTCCATAATGACTCTTCCCATAGCTTTGCAGACATGGCTGGTTAAACTTGTGTGGTGGTAGTTGCCAGGGTCTGTGGAGGCATCTCCTTTGTGGAGTGGGACCACTGTTTCTGTACGCCAGTGTTCAGGTACATATCCTGTAGCAAGGCTAAGGTTAAATAGCATTTGTATATACGGGTTTAGCTCCTTCTGGAGTTCACATAGCATGCAACTGGGGATACCATCAGGTCCCATTGATGCTGTGTACTTGTCTTTGCTGAGTGCGGCTCTCACATGGACATCCGAGATGACAGTGAGGTTACATTCAGCTGTGATAACTATCTTCTTTTGGGGGTGAGGGAGGGGGAATATTGCACTGAACCTGTCTGCCAGAATGTTGCCAATATCTGTCAGGTCACTGAAATATATGTTGTTGTGTACCAACTCTGAGCATATCTGAGGGTTCCCACCCAGGTTTCTGACATAACTGAAGAAGGCAGTGTGGTTATCTTCATTGTCTTTGGTGATTTATGTCTCCAAGTTGACCTTGGATGTCTTTATGAGAGAATGTAGCTTTTTATTAGTGCTGATCACAGCTGCCTTCCCTTTAGGAGATGTAGCTCTGTCTTGCATTAGTATCCTTCATCTGTTATACAGTTTGTTTATGGCTGGGGTCCACCAGACAGGCCACTTTCCCTTGGTGGAGAGGGTCTTGTTTTTATTTGTGATTGCATGGTCCATGCTTTCTCAGAGATGTCCGTAGAAAGCGTCTGTGAAGGAGTCACCATTGTGTGTTGTGGTTTCCACTGGCCCAGTGGGCTTAACGGATACCATCTCAGTCCGAAGAAGTGTGAAGTCAGCTTTTGAGATGTTTGTCACTATACTCTTTGTATTATACTAGCACTGACACAAGTGTAGACAATTTCCCAGAATCCATCAAACAAAATGGACATGCAAAATGTAACACTTCCACAAGAGGGGTAAGCATACTGGATGTGATAATCAGAAATATGTGTACTGGATGTCAAGATGAGAAGTGTATCCCTCACTGGTAAGACCAGACCATAGAGTAATCACACTGTAGTTACACATCCTGACCCCAGTCCCTGGCCAGATTAACACAGTGAAACACATGTATAAAGCATAGCTTGCACCCCTACAAACCAATGTGGAATCCATGAAAAGCCCTGTGCAGGTTCAGAATATGGGACAACACTGCAGAATATGTTATACAGGCATACCATGAACACAGCCAAGAGTGCTTGGAGTCTGCAATCACAAACAACAAGACACAATGCCATACACCCAGGCATCTGGCATGCTGGACACCAGCAATTACCAAACCATTGAAGAGAATGAGGAAGCTACCACATGATAGATCAAACATAAAAAGTGAAGTAATCAGTGATCACTAGTATGGCAATAAAATGTGTCCACACATACAATCCACTAAGGCCAGGCAAAACAAGTAGAATCTGTGACTCCAGT